>NW_027643791.1:0-2500 GCF_032717465.1 Coenobita brevimanus | reverse complement strand
GTACTCTCATAATTCGTATGCTGCTGCACTGTACCTTATCCTGTACTCTCTGTCTCCCTACATACATTCTTTGTGCACACCAAGCCCCTACCATACATACTCAAACCTGCCCTTTTGGTGCACTCTTCGGCTCACCTTCCCCCAACTGCCTCTGTTTTTGAGCTTATAATCTTCCTGTTGAGCTTCTGCTTCTACTCCCTGTTCTTCTGGCTGGAGGGATTATATAGTGTTCTTTAAATCTTCACTAATGACGGCAAGGTTAAGACACACACACACACACACACACACAGTATGTAAAAAAGAAGTCCCCACCAACATAGAGGGAGCGAGAAGGCCTGAAGGTGGCCGATAATTTTACAACCTAGTCTTCCCAGCACAACACCAGCGGTCGCACCTCATTATGTAGGAGTCTGTGTCGCCCCGCTCTTGCCTGACACACACCCATAAGAACATAAGAACATAAGAAGAGAGGATAACTGCAGTAGGCCGGTTGGCCCATGCTAGGCAGCTCCTAGAAGAGTAACTGAACTACTAGAATGAGATAAGGATAGCAAAGAAGAAGGCTCTCCCCCGCCCTCCAAACCCTCCAGCCGAAGCCGGCAGGAAAAAGTCAGAGAAGAACCCACCACGCCGTATAGAAAAACTGGCGTGGACATTTTACAGGAAAGTGTGAAAGGAGTAATAGAGACTATCATAGTGTAACCTGAAAAGAAAATTCTATTTTTGAATTAGTATTGGTTATAATATTTTCTTTATTCTATATCCACCCCTTTAAGTTTGTCATATGCTTATCTAGCCTATGCTTGAAACTCTCAATGGAAGAGGCAGCAATCTACTTTACTAGGTAGCTTATTCCATTCGTCTCACTACTCTATTACCGACAACCAATTTCTACCGGGATTTCCTTTTCTTGAAACGGAATTTTTCTAGTTTGAAACCATTATTTCTAGTTCTATCCTGTATGCTCACTTTAAGTACCTTCAGCTAATATTCTCCCTTTATTTTTATACCATTCATCCACTTAAAAACCTCAATTAAGTCTCCCTTTACTCTACGCCTTTCTAGCGAAATTTGCAGATTTAGTCTTTTCAGTCTGTCTTCATATGACAGGTTCCGGACGTCATGTGTATCATTGTCTTAGTCATTCTTCTCTGTACATTTTCTAACGAATTAATATCCATTCTATAGTACAGGACACCAAAATTGTACTGCGTAGTCTAAATGTGGCCTTACTAATGCTAGATAAAGTTTCAGTATTACTTTTAGATGATCTATTGCTCACGCTTCTCGAAATAAATCCTAGGACCCTATTTGCTTTATTTCTCGCATTAATGCACTGTTGCCTAGGTTTAAGGTCGTTACTAATCATAACTCCTAGATCTCTCTCGCATTCCGCATTTGCTAATTTCTTGTTATCTAAGCTGTATTTAGTATCTCCATATTCTGTCATTGCTCTACGTTAAGTACTTTACATTTTTCAACGTTAAATTCCATTTGCCAAGTTTTAGACCATTTGGACAATGTATCGAGGTCTTTTTGTAAGTAATGGCAATCGTCAGTCGAGTTAATGATACGCCCTATTTTTTTGTATCGTCGGCAAATTTGTTGATTCTGCTATATTGACTCCTAAAGTCTAGATCATTTATATATATGATGAAATAATAAGTGTACCGAGTACTGAAACCCTGTGGTACACCGCTAGTTAGCTAATCCCCAGTCCGACTTAGTTCCATTTATTAGTAACTCCTCTGCTTTCGTCCTTTCAGCCAGGATTCTATCCATTTTAAGATATCGCCGTCTATACCGTCGTGCTCGAACCTTTCTAAACTAACTCTTTCGTGTGGGACCCTATCAAAAGCTTTTACTAAAGTCCAGATAAATAACATCGTAAGCTTTATCGCTATCTTTTTACTGCCTCATAGACCTCCGAGTAGAAATGACAACAAATTTGTGAGGCAGTGATCGTCCTTGCCTGAATCCGTGCTGACTCTCTTCGTTTATAAGATTAAATCTCTTCTAAGCGTTCTCTAATCCTTATTTGCCAAAATTGGACTCTAACATTTTTCCTACTATTGGACGTTAGACTTATCGGACGATAATTCTGACGCAGCTGATTTATCACCCTTTTTTAAAGATGTGGCACATGTTTGCGGTTTTCCACGCCTCTGGAACTTCTCCTGAACTTAAAGAGTCATTAAATAACGTTAAAAGTGGCTGACATAATTCTTCTTGTTTCTTTTATAATTTTTGTATATATATCGTCCGACTCTGGCGATTTTTGGAGGTTTTTAACTTGTTATATTTCTTTCAATACGTCCTCCTTACTAATGGTTAGCTTTTACTAAGAAATATTTTCCGTACCTTCTCATGCGTAAATATTTGCTGCTTGAGGGACCAGGCTTTAGATTTTCCTCTGGTGAATACTGATATGAAATCAATTATTTAGGATGGAGCACATTTCTTTATCTTCACTGGTAATAAGTCACCTTGATTCTGTTCT
>NW_027643790.1:72500-104221 GCF_032717465.1 Coenobita brevimanus | reverse complement strand
AATATGCCTACGATATATAAGTCTATGAACTGAAGATAAGGACAGCAGAAAATGTAAGAAAATAAGGATAAGGTGCCGCAAGAAGGAGGGAGAAAGAACAAAAACAAAGAGAAGATGTGGAAGAGGAAAGAAGTGAGGAAGGGACGAGGAAAGAGCACAAGGAGAGGCAAATGTTAACAGAAAGGGGCGGAAATTGCTGGCTAGCAGGGACGCTGGAGAGAGAGAGAGAGAGAGAGAGAGAGAGAGAATGTCAGCAACTGACCTAAATATGTCGGGTTTCCTCACAATCTGGAGCACAACTCACTGTTAGTTCTAAGCAACTCAATTAGTTCTTCCTTATAATCTTAATCTCTTTCTTCCTCTCTTCAGCTTTGTAATTTTATATGAAGATGGCTGGTGTGCAGTTTCTAAAACTTTACTTCCATTACCTAAAGTTCTTCCTCCCTTATTTCATTTTCTTACAGGACCTAAACTTTTCAGCCTTTGTCGTACTTCTCATGCACCGGGGTATGTATGTATTTGCTTTGTAGGTGCTTTATTGTCAGTACTGTACGTGAGGAAAGGTTGCTACTATGATGAGTTGAGCTACATTAAAGGCTTGCCCTCTAAAGGGTGATCTTGAAACGACAGTACAACAGTTCTATCATTTAACATTGAGTATTATTACACACACACACACACACACACACACACACACACACACACACACACACACACACACACACACACACACACACCGGACAGAAAACTTCGTACCCTCACAATAACTAATTCAGTCTGCTGATATAATTCACCTATTTAAATAATCCCTGCGATGTGACAATACACACTTCAGAATCCGATGCTTCTTACCAGCTGATTTTTCTCTTGCCGGGAGATGACACGTTTATATAAGGGAAGACTACAAATAACGCTCAAACCCTTTGGGCGGGCCTCTACGTACCTTGGAAAGAGATAGGATGGTTTATGTTTGTGTTAAGCCACATGATGAGCTATCATCATTTTTCTTAGTATCTATTCAATAATGTCAAGTCACATCAAGTACATTCATAAGATCAGATATTTATGTTCAACTTAACGTAAGCTGGAACGGTCCATGAACAATGGACTGTATTCTGATAAAATGGAAATCCACTATACGGCAATCAATGATTTGCAAGTTCTGTTAAAAATGGCATTGTCCGGCAAGTGAACGCGAAGCGCATCTGTAAAGAATACGCACAGATGGTTTGGTTTGTAAAACTGGGACATAATGTACAAATATACAATGTTTCTCATATATATATATATCTATATCTATATCTATATCTATATCTATATATATATATATATATATATATATATATATATATATATATATATGCAATGTTATTTATTGATATAGTTATATAGATAGCTATGTATGTATATAGGCAGATGGACAGATGTGATGGGCAATAAGCCAGTGTTTTTCGTAGTTGTGCTGACCGCATGGTACACTATTGTTATATTGGCCGTGGGTGGTTTATTGAGCCGCCTCAATGGACTGTTTCCCATTTGGCAAGCGTTAAAACCAATTCTCTCTAACGCTCCACACAGGCACACCTAATTCGAAACACCCACACTCATAAAGTCTATAGTTCAGTGTATATACTTAATTTTCTTGGCTCTCCTTTTAATTTACCCACCTTTAAATAAATATACGCAAAAAAATAGGTCCAGAAACAAACACTAAAGCTTTCTATACAATACACCAATAGTAACAGCTGAGGAAAGTGTCACTAGTTAACTTTCGACATTTTGTTATACTGCATTCGCGTTTTCAGTAAGTTTAAGCCATTTGTATAAGAAGATATTCGCTCACGCTTCTCTCAATATCACGCATGCTAATGAACACACCCAAAAACATGACCATAAATTCCACCTCAGTACACAATCTTTCCGTCATGAATTTTGTCCATATTTAATTTACACACCGCTCAGTTAAGTCTAAGTAACTGATATGTATGGAGGAAAATTGCTCATGGTTTTTAGCTTATCACGCATGCACACAAATACAACACCCACACTCATAATTTTCTCACCTCAATATACAGCATCGTTATTTTTAATTTTTGAATTTCAATTTACACACCTTTTCAATGTACTGGGGCTTGACTCCGGTGGAACCTTATATGACCCAGTGGCCTCGTTGGCCAGCTATACAAACGTCGTTCCCTTCCCTTCTTTTCCCTGTAAGTAAGATGGTGGATTTTGGGATAAGGTTAGCTTCAGTCTACAGTCCACCAGGTTCAATGATCTGAAGTGAGCCTGGGGACCACAACATCAGTAATAACAGTTCTCTTTTTAGATTCGTTAATAGTCCCTTGCATTTAGCTTCCACAAAAACTAATATGCAAGGACTACATGCACAAATTATGCAGCTCATTCCTCTGAATTCTGGAACCGGCATCAGAGAATGTCAGTGCATTCTGTGTCAACATACACATTGCTTCGAAGTTCCACGTGTCCTCACTTGGCGACATTATCGATTTTTGCTGGATTAAGCTTTCTATAAAGTGAGTGGTCCATGAGTCGAAATGTTGGCCATTATGTGCTATGCATGTTGCATGTTCGTGTCAGTGACTGTGTCATCTGTATGAACCGACATGGTGCCAACATAAGGCTAGCTTATGGAAATACAGACTACCAGTACCTTCTTCAAATGTCCACCACAGATTTGGATTCATACTCTGGACTTGGAACAAAACGCAGATGGCGAAGGGGAACACTTACCACCAAACCTACCGTCGTCCTGTCTTCAGAGAGTCGCAATAAAATATAAAGTAGCATTAACAGGGTTAAGTCAATCTCAAGTCTCTGTCCCCATTTCGCGGTGGGCCGGGGTACGAAGAGTGCAGGGACTCTATCGTCTGTAGGATTTACCACTTCAGCTCGAGGAGGCATTTCACTTCTGACCACAGTTGGAAGTTTAATTCAGTTCAAGGAGAACGTTATCTGATCACATAGATTAGACACATTCTCCACTAACCCATTCATTACTCTGACAATATTCTGTCCTATTCTGCTTTCTCCGGACTGTGATACATCTCATGAAAGTCGTCACCAAGCATAAGGGTTTGGTACTCTTATAGCCCTTCTACTCCCCTGAACACTGAACCCACGATAGATTTTGCTTCAGAAACAAATATGTGGGTGCATTTCAATAGCCACCGGAGACAATGATCTCGCCCATCTTAAACATCAGACATACGCAGAACCGATGTGTTTTGAAGAGGAGACCAAAAATAAATCCTCCACCTGGCAACCACTGCGCATTAGACGGGTAAAGCACGGATGGGATGAGGTGAGTTGCGTAGAGTGAAGGGTAAAGCTACACTTGTGAAAGTAGAAAGAAAACAAACTCTGTCTAATATATCCCACTCAGTTCCCTGGATATGGTGCTGGAGAGGGATACCTTCATGTGATGGCACCCATAGGGTCCGGGGGCTCCACTGCCCGGTTATACATATGTTCCTCAACTTTCTCCCTGTAGCCACGAAAGAAGGATCGTGGACTACAGGATAAGGGCAGTTTTAGCATACAGTCCTATGGATTCATGTACAGATGGGCCTGGAGCCACAACAACAACAACAGCAATTTGCCGATTGTCCTGTAGTGGAATAAAATCTACTGGCATTGAACAAAATATAATAGCAAGATGTACGAGTATGCGGATCTGAATGGAATATTGCTATACAAATACGAAACAATGGGATTTAACACACACACACACACACACACACACACACACACACACACACACACACACACACACACACACACACACATTAAAGAATAGCACTTACTCTTCTTGTACGATATGATCTGTTATATACCTCGTTCTCTAATTTTAATCTTCTTAAGGGTAAAATCCCTTGCAGTGAAGTGGTTAACTCATTAAGGCCGAGGACGTCGTTACCTATTACTCTCACCATCTCCTGACGATATTGCTTAGTTTAAGAGAGACTTTTTACTGGAGGAGTTACATACAACCTTCATTAACCCCTTCAAGATTAAGGGGTTCTTCTAAGGTTAATAAACTCGTCTGGTAAGGGGAAAGTAAGGGTATGAGTATGGGAAGACACCATGAGGCGCTTAGCCGCGGTGCTTATTTCCGATAGTTTGGCCACTGAGCCAGTGGTGGGTTCTTCACCTACTGTTCTGGGATATAAGGGAGTTGCTTCATCCTGGTTGAAATACTTATCTCCCTTCACTGTTAACCCAGGTTACCTATCAACCCACAAACCCACAAAAAGGTCCGTAGACACCTTGGTGAACTAGTGCAAGCCAGGTGACTCAGGCGACGTCTTTGGGGTGATGGGGTTGCAGGGGGAGGAGGGAAAGGCGTGTATTTACTATGCGGCGTTACCCCCAGGCTGGTGCCCAAACTTTACGAGGGTGGGGGAAGTTTGGGAAAACAAGTTAGTGAAAAGAGTTGTGTGTTATGTAGCTGCTGTTTGTGCCGGTGCCGGTTGTGGTGGTGGCGGCGGTGGTGGTGGTGGTAGGTGATGGCTGTGGTGGTGGCGGTGGTGGTGGTGATTAGTGATGGTTGTGGTGGTGATGGTTAAGTGATGACTGTTTCTCACTCACATACTCATTTATGTAACTACAACTGGAAAAAGAAAATGTGCCACAGTGGGACTAATTTCACGTTTCAGTGCTTCGTTATTGCAATCAGCCAACACATTTTATTATGTGTTGGATTAACGGTCTCTTTCATAGCAGTTTCTGTGAAACTAAATTTTCATAATGAGTGGGCTGTCACAGGTAAACCATCTGATGCTACATTGTACACAACAGGAAGTAAAATTATTTAGCTTTATTCTGATCGTTGGCATTACTTTTTTTGTGTTTTAGTGTTTTATGTCAATGTTTCAGCAGATGTGATTAGGAGCAGCACAACATATTTCATTTCTCCACCATGCTTTCACACTTTGTCTCACTTCTTCCTTTAAGGGAAATCTGGCCGTCACCTTCAAATTTGTGTTTCTCTTTACATCTAAACATTCTTTTTTTTTCTTCGTTCTCAATACCCTGTGCCTACCTGTTTTTCAGCTGCGATATTTGCAATAGTTTACATTTCACTTAAAACACGACGAGATTGGCCATTATATTAATACATCTTAGATGTATAGGCTATACCTCAGGACAGAGGGACAGACATCATTAGTCCAGTGACTGCAACGGGTTTCTGTGAGATTAATCAAGGCATGGTGACTGCTAAACTAAAATGCAAAGTCCTAATACTTAGCCAGAGAGTTAACATTACTGATGTGATGTTTCTTCTTTCAGATGAATGAAAGAGCATGAATGTTGGTGGAAAAAATGCAGAGTTGGTATTTGTCGGCCAAGGAGTCCAGCATTCCTTCCCTAATGATACGCTAGCACGGGAGACTTCGTAGCACTGCTGCCTAGATGATATATTAGCATGTAACACCTTGCTGGACCTACTGTATGTCATTTATATTTCTTTCAATACTTACTGTACATGGTTTGAATTTGTATCATTCAACAGAAAATGAAAGTGTTAAGGGCAAAATAAATTTCTCAGGAGAAGATGCTACGAAGGCCTCTTAATGAATGAGAATACGGCCCTCTGTCAACACATTCAGGCGTAAACACTCTTCATGGATAAGCCAGTTCCTGACCGCAGTCATGCAACCCAATAGATATGGAAATGAAAAAGAGATTCCTTAAGTGGCGCGCCCGACACAGTGGTTGGACTTTGGAAGATTAGTTGCGTGGCAGAATGCAGAGTCCGTGTGTGGTCACGTGTCAGGGAGGGGGGGAGGGTGGAAGGGAGAGGGAAGGAGAGACATTGTGTACCGAGAGTGTTAGATGCAGCCTTCATAAAATCTCTTCGCTACTGGAGGTCTGTTCTGAACTGAATAACATAGTCCTGAAGCAGCAAGAACAAAATAAGAATATATGTCGGCGAACTGAAGGGATAACTCAAAGAAAGAAACCAGGGTCACTCACGTATATAGTTTAGTTGGCCTCGTGAGATCTGAGTTGTTGCTGAGGTGATGTTCTCTGCTGAATATTGTATGAGAACCACAGTACCACTCGGCAGGGGATGATGAGGGCTGGAGCAGGTCAAGCTGAAAAAAAGAACACTGTATTCCATCTTCGTCTTTCGTCCTGTCATCATCTTCACCTTAATATTTTATCTTTGAATCTGGTGTTCTCTCTTTCAGCGTCCTTATCTTCATTTTCACCATCATCATCGTCAAGGTCTTCACTGATATCGCCATGTTTACTATCGTCATTATCTCCGACGTCACGTTCATCCTCATCCTCATCATCATGGACTTCGCACAGCTTACCTGCGTAGACAGAGTTGATTTCAGACATTCAAGTATTACACTTCAGGTCAAACAACCGCGCTTTCACTGTATAATCTTGGAAACTGGATAAAAGAAGTCTCACAAAGGCACATCCTTGTACTGGCCGCAAAAATAGTTACCATCAAACTGGTGAAGATTTTTATCAAGTGGGAACAAAGGTTTGTGAAATCAGAACTCTGAGTTTTCCACATATTTTCAATCAATCAATCAATCAGTCATTTCCCTGTGGCACCCTCGGGGATGCATAGGGCCTCGATGAACTCACACCACCACATCCTATCTTGTGCTAACTCCTCAAGATCTCCCCAACACTCATCTCCAGCTTCCCGTCTCATTGTCCTCACCCACGTCTCTTTTGGCCTTCCTCTACCTCTCCTACCAAGTGCCACTCCACCCTGGTGTACCTCGTACTATTCCCCGTCGCCTATACACATGTCCTAGCCACTTCCATCGTGAGAACCTAACATATTCATCGACCGGCTGCACTCCCGTTATTTCTCTAATTCTACTATTTGGTATCCTTTCCCACCACTTAACTCCTAATATTCTTCTAAGTGCTTTTTTCAAACACCAAGAATTTATTTTCCATAGTCACTGTGCTGTACCAAGACTCGTGTCCATAAATTAAGATACTCCTAACCAGTACCTTATAAAGTTTGATTTTTGTATGCACAGAAAAATTGTTATTATTCCAAATATTTTTAAGCATTCCCATTGCCTGATTAGCCTTCTTTAACCTTTCCCCGAATTCAAAGTTCAAAGAACCATCCTTGGCTAAATAAGTACCTAAATATTTAAACCTATCAACTTGCTTTACAACCATACCTCCAATTACACATTCCTGCGCATTTTCCATATTCATATTGATTATTTCAGTTTTTCCACAATTAATAACCAAACCCACCTTGCGACCTTCACTCACCAAACAGTCCAACACTCTCTGGATCTCTTCTGGCCCATCACAAATCAAAAACTATATCATCTGCATAATCTAAATCCAAAAGTTTCCTGTTCTCTCCCCAAAGTATACCTGCACCGGTTTCTGTTCCAACGCATTTCATAATGTAATCAATGACCAATATAAATAGTAAAGGCGATAGAACACCACCTTGAATTACTCCGGATTTGACTTCAAACGAATCACTCAGACAACCATCAACCATCATTTTACAAAATGTGTCCTCATGCATGTTCATAATGACCCTCACAAACTCCTCTGGTATTCCATAATGTCTCATGATCTTCCCCATAGTCTCTCTCGAAACACTATCAAAAGCCTTTTCAAAATCAACAAAACAAAGACTTAACGGTACTCTCATTTCATTAACTTGCTGCATCAAATGCCTAACTATAAAGATCTGATCATTGCAACCACGTCCCTTTCTAAAACCAGCCTGTTCATCCCTCAGAATACCCTCAACCACCGACTCCAACCTATTTAACAACACTCTACTGAAAACTTTCAAAGCTATCGGTGACAAAGAGATTCCCCTCCAATTACCACATTCACTCAGGTCTCCCTTCTTCGGAACTTTAACAATTACACCATTCTTCCAAACTGATGGTAGTAACCCCGTCACCCATATCTTATTGAATAGCTTGGTCAAGATCATTATTAATCTATCCCCCTCCACTTTAAACATTTCCGGAAATAAACCGTCCTTCCCTGGTGCCTTATTATTCTTTAACTGTTTTACTGCTTTCTCCACTTCTGCAAGCCTCAACTCTCCTGTTTCTATATTTAAATCTTCCTGAGCAGACGGTATATCCTCTTCTGGTGGTATTGGTCTATTAAGAACTGTCTCAAAATGCTCTTTCCATCTATTTTTAATATCTCCATCTTTGGTCAATAAATTTCCTTCCCTGTCTCTAACTGGTATTTCCTTGCGTTTACCTGCATTACCACTCAGTTCTCTAATCGATTCATATGCTATTCTTTGACTCTGTCCATCATTTTTGTTTATTAAGATTTCAGTCTCTGCAACCTTTTCATCCACACATCTTCTTTTATCTCTCCTAGCTAACCTTCTTACTTCTGAATTCAAACTCCAGTACGCAGCTCTTGCTAATTCAATCTCTCGTTCATCAACGCATTGCATCTCACTCCTCAATTTAGCCTCACCTCTCTTTTTTATCATATCCCACGTTTCCTCTGATATCCATTCCTTTCTCCTGAATCTATGTCTCCTTCCAATCGTACATTCAGCAGTCTCATGCATAACTTTGTTCACATCCTCCCACATCTCATCTACACTTCTCTCTCCCTCTTCCAACGTTTCCAACACCAAAAACCTATTTCTGCATTCTAATCTGAATTCCTCCTTTTCTTCTCCTTCCCTTCTAAGCTTAACAATATCGTATCTACCAACACCAGATTTTTCCTTCTTCTGATTTTTAAGTTTAAACCTTATTTTTGCAATGCTGAGTTGATGGTCACTACCAATATCCGCTCCCCGTTTAACATGAACATCTAGCAGAGAACTTCTATGCCTCCTACTGATAGCGATGTGATCAATCTGATTTTATATTTTCCACACGGCGACACCCAAGTTGTCTTGTGTATATTGCAATGCTGAAAGAGTGTGCCCCCGATGACTAAGTCATTTGCTAGACAGAAGCTTCCAAACCTCACTTCGTTTTCACTCATCCTACTACCAACTCCCATCTTACCCATACATGCCTCAAATCCCTCATTTGAACAACCCATTACTGCATTAAAGTCTCCAACGCAGATCAAAACATCATGTCTAGGTACCCTTCCTACTCCTTCTTGCAACTTTTCATAAAATGTGTCTTTCCTTTCATCGAGTGCATCATTAGTAGGTGCATAACACACAAATAGACTGATGTTGCCATGATTTGATTTAAACCGTGCGTATAACAATCGCTCATCTATAGGATCCCACTCACATAAAGCCTTATTTGCCTTACAACCCAGCAACAATCCTACTCCCTGATAATGCATTCCATCCTGTCGGCCAGATATCAATAAACGTATACCATCCTCCAAATCCAACTTATCGACTCCAGTTAATCTAGTTTCTGTCAGAGCACAAATATCAAGTCCGTAATTTTGAAAAACCTTCACTAACTCATCGATTTTACCGTCATGATTTAGCGTTCTCACATTCCAGTTACCAATTTTAATTGTATTTTTTGCATTAACAAAGGAATTAGATTGTAATTGAGGCAACCGTGAGATTCTTAGCACCCCTGCCCATTTAAAGGCTGCACGGGACTGGGGGCCATTATTGTTCTTTCAGAGTCCATCAAGGTTTCTTTGGCTAACTTCCTGAACACCTCGCCATTGTGTTGCAGTCGCAGTAGGCAGCTAACTTGCCCTGATTGCCCACACCCGAAAGACCCAGCTATGCTGTAGCCAGTCACGTTGGCATGCTTCCCAGCCATTTCACTCTCAAGGAGTTCCTCTGCCTGAGAAAGCAACCACCCCCCTGCTCCCGAGGGCTTTTGATCTGTGTAGGTAGAGGGCGATCACTCCCTCACTAGCCATATAGTGTATATACAGTGTATAGGCTACACTCACATATTTTTCTTAAGTATTTTTTCCGGTGCACTTAATGAGAAATTTGAGCCTGACTTAAAAAAATATCGCCGACCCTTCATTAGTGATGCTACTATTAATCCGGCTGGACGACCTTAACTCATTAAACCGCCAGGTGTCATTTGGTTATGTGGTTACCACCTAACTCAGTAAATGGTTTCCTGGTTTACAGGAAACCGTTTGGCTTTTCATTTAGCGCAGAGTCACCCGAAGGCAGCACAACATCGACTGCGAGGATGGTGGGCGCCAATATCTACCCACTTCATAACTGTAAATCTGTTTCCGCTTACTTAAGTATTTAAATAATGATGAGGTCTGTAATAAAACATAATCCTGCGAGGTAGACAAAGTCCCTAGCAGACTAAATTTTCTACTGCGACAGAAACGAAACTCTTAAGCACAAGAAACGTATCTTATTAGACGCTAGTTGCCCTTCCCCCATCCCGTTCTATAAACTCTGCAGTTTTTGTAAATTCTGCAGAACTCGTCAGACTCCTGTGATTGAGAGAAGCTTTAGGAAAGAAGATTGGTGGGGAGAAATAAAAAATGAGAGAGAGAGAGAGAGAGAGAGAGAGAGAGAGAGAGAGAGAGAGAGAGAGAGAGAGAGAGAGAGAGAGAGAGAGAGAGAGAGAGAGAGAGAGATCTAAAGCCGAAACTGTGGTGTGGACGAGCGTTGGCGAACGAAGAGACAGAAACAGAAGCATGAATGAGCAAATAATGAACGAGAGGGCGAAGATGAAAGCGGAAAGAAACAAAAATGTAAAGGAAAGAAAGTGTGAATACAAGAACCTATCAAAGGAGAGAGAGAAGGAAGGGTGCAGAGTGACTAAGGCAGGAGAGGATGGGAGACCGAGAAAAGAAGGAGAAATATTTTACTAGGAAACGAACGCCCAGAAACTTTGAAGAATGAATATACAGATATATAAAAATGAGACCTTGTTTGATTTAGACGACATATGATCTTGGTTGCCTGTTTTGTGACAGTGTGGGTGGTGTACAGCTACCTGCATGCCACTCCCGATAACACTAAGCTGAGATGACTGACATTTTCGGCAGTGGTCTACGCTGCCTAAAATCTGGAGAGAGAAGGTAAATTATTGTTAACAGTTCATAGTACCACATCACTTGCGAGAGAAGATAAATTATTGTTAACAGTTCATAGTACCACATCACTTGCGAGAGAAGATAAATTATTGTTAACAGTTCATAGTACCACATCACTTGCGAGAGAAGATAAATTATTGTTAACAGTTCATAGTACCACATCACTTGCGAGAGAAGATAAATTATTGTTAACAGTTCATAGTACCACATCACTTGCGAGAGAAGATAAATTATTGTTAACAGTTCATAGTACCAACATCACTATGCGAGAGAAGATAAATTATTGTTAACAGTTCATAGTACCACATCACTTGCGTGGTACTCGGGCATGATACTCTGAAGGACTGTAATTCGTGTTCTATCCTACTGTAATTAAGTGTGTTAATAATAATCTCTGTAGGCGCCTGAAGTAATTATATAATATCCGTCTCTCCGTCTCCATTGTACTGCCTCTGTCCCTCCTCAATCCCTCACCTACATTCCCCTACACATCTCACACAGGTAAGTGTACTCAGCGCTTTTCATCTCTGCCCACAACAAACACGAAACCCGTTTCATGGACCCAAATGATCTTGCTTCAGTACAGTACCTTCAGCCTAAATGTGACTTAATTCCTTCACCTACCCGCCCGTCCGTCTCTTTGGCTGCCTTTCACTCCTATCACCACAAGGATGTTTTGTTGTGTGTTATTGCGCTACAAGTCTCTCTCTCTCTCTCTCTCTCTCTCTCTAACAAGATTCCGCCTGAACGAGCTTCATGACTGATGAACAAAATTTTTATAACTGATGCCAGATTTCATTAAAGGTTAATGAGGTGCTTCATTCATTACGCAGGACACATACTTCTCGCTCATTTACGGGGTTCCAAAATTGGTCTTGCTAATATTTTATTTTTTTATTTATTTATTTTTGTTTTTGAGGCGGGGGAATGGTGGGTGAAATTGCAGGCGATGCGTTCCACCCCTCTGAGCGGTGACGTATTATCGTACTATGCTCGTATTTATTCTACCTACAGTCGATTTTATTCAACCTGAGAGAGAATTTTCGAACAAACTAGGCCAGATATCGTCTACGCCGTCTATTTCACCGCAAAAGGATCTAAAGATGAATAAAATCGTCTGAAGGTAGCAAGAAAAATCATAAAAATACATCTCCGGATGGTAGTGGCTACTGTAAACGAAATATTTCACGACCAATGGCAGTGGGTGTTGGAGCCTCAGTACGTGAAGCAATACATTACACGGCTAGATTTCCATGCCTGTTGCTGCACACACTTTGTCAAGGTTAAGGCTGACGTTCCTGTCGTTAAGATAATATAGCAGATTTGTCTTCATCCGCCAGAAGTGGGCCACTCTCACAACTTAAGTGCTCATTCGTGATCGCAGATATTCGATGAACCTTCGGTATTAAGTAGGAGTTGTTTCCTTGGGTAGGAGCGAAATTTACCTTCCAATCTGAATACACCTGCCAGCCAGATGAACTGATACGAGGTTAAGGATCTTTGCCACGTGAGAACAAACGTGTTGTTGTAGTTATTAACAACATTAGAGCGGTTTCGTGTATTCACAGCTTCAGGGGACAGCTCTATTGAAGATAGCAATACACGAAAGCGCTTGGGATATTTCCTGTTTCCTTTTTCCCCCTCTGGATATAAGCATATACATATCTATCTATCTATCTATCTGCCTATCTATCTATTTATTTACCTATTTATCTATCTACATAAATACATCTCTCTCTCTCTCTCTCTCTCTCTCTCTCTCTCTCTCTCTCTCTCTCTCTCTCTAATTATATCACTCCCAGCCACTTTCCATACAAGTACTTATCTTACGATCGCCACACCAAACTTTTCGGCAAATGGTGTAATGTGTATGGACAACTGTGGGTACAGTATTTTACACCTGTGAAAAAAGTCATGAAATCATACCGCTCATTATGTTGATTAATAATAAGCAACTATATTGATATCCATAAAAATCGTCACCACACCTATATGAACATATGGATTTTGTATATTGAATTCTATAGCTGCAACTTTTAATCTATAGAAAACGAATGTGCTGAAATATTACCGCTCATTACGCTTAATTAAAAATAAACCATTAAATTAGCATTCATAAAATCACTCTGTACCTGGTAATGAGTTGGGCTTTAACTGACTGATGATTCATATTTGATAGGATTCATAATATTGCATCAAAGATGAAGGTCACTGCAACCAGTGAAAATTCATGTCATTTTTTTTTTTTTAGAATGTTTACGTGCTGGACCAAGTTGACTGAGAGGAGGCTATATATATATATATATATATATATATATATATATATATAGAGAGAGAGAGAGAGAGAGAGAGAGAGAGAGAAGATTGGCACTTCAACAGATGAATAATGTATAGCTACTCAGAATTTCGGGGTAATTAATTAATTCTAAAAATGAAGGATGAAAAATGACATATAGCCTAATCAGAGCTACTCTTGTCTTAGCTACTGATAAAACTGTGGTACGTTACCATCACCCACTCATCATTGCTCAGGTTAAACATTGTCGTCTGCTTAATTCTTTCTTGCATTTGTATTATTCAGGATGCCTAATTCTATCTCTTCTTCCCGGATGTCCTTTGCAGCAATGGTTTGTATTTTTATGTACGGTCTAACAGTGAGTGCAGTTGATGCCGACCTAGAGCCGTAACGTTACTCATACCTCTCATACCTCTTTTTTCAAACACTGTTCCTTACTTGTATCAGGCTTTATTTTGGTGTAGCTGGTGTGCTGGGTCTGTCTCTCTCTCTCTCTTAAATAATACCATGGGTAGCCCAGAAATAATTTCCATATAATTACCATACTTAGCTCTTAACCGTTTTCTGTCAAGTTTTTGATTAGAAGCATTTCCTTGTTCCCCCCCTCCTCTCTGGGTAGAAGCCGAGCATTAATGACTCCCAGTGAGCCGTGGAGAGGGAAAAATAGTCTCTACTGACTCTCTAATGGCGATAGAAATCTGAGGTAATTTATTTTTGTTACAACCAGGCCATTTGACTGTGCTTCAGAATGGCATAGTATTGACAAAGGGTTAAATTGTCTCTAACGATCTTCATTCAATATTACATTTCATCTCCCCCAAATTTCCTAGCCATAATGCTGCTTTTTTTTTCTTACTCATGTAGCCTTTCCCAGAGAGTATTTCTCAGTTCATCTCAGTTCACATAGTCGCTAAGGGACACTGAAAGGTATATTTAGAATCTACAACTTTACTCTTCTTGCCTATGGTATTGGAAGCGACGACCGGCATTGAAGTCCATCTCTGTGATAGTTTCCAAACAGACCTCCACTTGCCCTGCGCCACGTCTGCCATAACATTACGTTCACACACTGTAATACACTCTGGCCTGCCTGGACTTTCAACTAATGGTGCAGTTAAGTAACGTTACGGCTCTAGGTCGACATCAACTGCACTCACTGAAAATTAGAGCAGGAGCACTGAGTCTTTTAGATCAGGGAATGGTAATGGCAGGGCTGGATTGGGATGGTCAGGGAAGGTAGGGTTACACACACACACACACACACACACACACACACACACACACACACACACACACACACACACACACACACACACACACACCTGGGTTGTTGAAGGTATTGGTGAAATGTTGCTGTCACCAATTTTGATGAAATTATTATTATTATTTTTTGTTTTCGTGGCAGTGTGTTGAAAGCTGCAAGGGTTAGCGAGGAGGAGAGCTATGACGAAAGGAACAGATGGCGGCGTAATTATCGATAAACTTCTTTACGATAGGAAACATGACAGTGAACAGTTATTTTTGATGTAGTAATGCAATCTTTGGACTCTGATGAACTCTGAAGAATATTTTGTAATAGATTAATAATGCTTCGACTGAAAAGTGGAAAGAAATCCTGGTCCGAAACTGTATAATCGGCGACAAATATTCATCTAATATATCGCCTCCTCAACTATTCGGATACTTCTGTTGGCTAATATTCCTGCGCTGAGTGAAGCAAGATGTGGTACCCTGTCCACAGATAATTCTCTCTTTTTTTTTTTTTTTTGATCGGCCAGGAGGAAAATGACGAACTGCCTCTAAGTGTGAAGTAGACACTGCAGAGTACTAGCCGACCTTTTGTCCTAGACTCCGCAAGAGGCCGCCCACACAACACTGATGTACGAAGTGTGACATACAAGAAACACTGCCATGACATTTTTTTCCCCTCTATTCTCGCTGTTCCTAAACAATATTACTTGGTTCAACGCAGATTTGTTTCAGACTGGAGAGATTAGATACTGTCTTCCTTAAACCCTTCAGTCAGATCGTGTATTATTCATTTTACTCAGCAACCACCAAGCAAGTTTATTTGAGTTACGAAGGATCTTTACCACAGTTCTCTTATCGTAACTTGGTCCAGGTTTTTGTCATACTACAGCTTACCTCATATAGCTCCCTGGTGGAAAAATATAACACCATGTCTCTACATTCGTTTTAGTGCACTTTTTCATGACTCAACATCATATTTTAATACTAATCTGTTGTTCTGGCTCACTCTTGAACAAAGAAATATGGCAATTATAGGCCATGCTTAAGTAAAAAGAGGATAGTTTTTGTGTTAATGAGGGCTTATTAACTCCTCCTGTACGAATTGTCAGTCTTAAGTTGAATCAAACTGTCTGCAGGCATCAAAAAGAAACTAAAAACGACGACATCTAAGGAAAGGAGTTAACACTAGATAACAGGCCTTAAGTTCGGTGTTAAAACCGTACCTACAACTTTCCGACAGCCAGGAGAGAAGGGTAAAAGGTGAGCAGGATCTATGGCCCTTATTCTCCTAGGGTAAGGGGGCTCCCTAGCACCTCAACCTTAGTGATTCATTTTGGATATGGCTGGTTAATATCGCTTTGTACGTGATTTATGCAGAGTATGGCGATATTGGAAGGATTCGTGTAACACAGATGAGGACAGTAGGCTGTAATAAGCAAAATAATTCACTTGGGAAAAGGTGTTAGGGTGCTTTGTCAACGGGCCTATGAACTGTGTTTACAGACTCTACGAAGCTTAGGTCGTGTAAAAAGATTGTACAGGATGGTCCTTAAATAGCACTCCACTAGAAACTCACATGGCGCTATCTGAAGTGTCTAGTCTGCTGGTGTGGGCGTGACTGTGGAAGTGGGAGCTGAAAATGGATAAATAATGGAGGACAACATTAAATGGGAGCCGAATATTATTGAATGATACAGGATAGACATTAAGTGGGAGATGAAAATGACTGAATGAAGGAAGACAGACATTAAGTGGAAGATGAGAATGAATAAATGATGCAGGACAGATATTAAGTGTAGGATGAAAATGAATAAATGATGGGGGACTGACATTAAGTGGGAGATGAAAATGAATAAATGACAGAGGACTGACATTAAGTGGGAGATGAAAATGAATAAATGACAGAGGACTGACATTAAGTGGGAGATGAAAATGAATAAATGACAGAGGACTGACATTAAGTGGGAGATGAAAATGAATAAATGAAGGGGGACTGACATTAAGTGGGAGATGAAAATGAATAAATGATGGAGGACAGACATTAAGTGGGAGATGGAGAGGAATAAATGATGCAGGATAGACTTTAATAACGTTGAATGAGCCGTCCCCGCCACACACGAGAAATTGCCCAGCGGAGTGGACGACGAGGATTATCTCTACGTGGACCACACTATATCATCGTTTGCGTTCATTTATTAAAAAATCACGAAATTAGAGGAAATATTAATGAGATATGGTACGAAAAACAAAACTACGTGTGATATTGTTACCTGATAGGGAGACTCGTTTATTCTGGAAATTGGTGAGAATCCTTTATGAATACAGAAAATATGAGCAAGAGGTGTTCAAGGTGAGACAGAGAGAAGGTCAAACGTGCAGGTGGTGAGCGTGTTTTCTGGGCTAGCCTTGCTCCGGCTCATATTCCTCTCATTTGTCTCCACTCACCTCCTCATCCATTCATTTTCGGCCTCTTTGTGTCTCACCTTTCTTTCTATCATTTCTCTCAGTTGTCTGGTCTCAGTCTTCTTTCTTCAGTTTCTTCTTAGTATCTCTTTCTTCTGCGATGCCTGAGTTTTTCTTTTTCTTAAACGAATGTGGAGGAAGATGTCCATTCAACTGCAGGTAATCTTGTTGCTCAGAACTGTAGCAATAACGTACTTTAAAAAGGACGGTCAAAAGATCAATTGAACATCGTTTTCATTATTCCCTTCAAGCAAGAGTGTTTTTTTGTATTTTTTTGTCTGTTTATTCATCTCCAGATGATACTGTTTTTCAAAAGGTTAGATGCGGCTCTACTTAACTCCTTCATTACTAGAATTGAATCATATCGTCGTGTAAAACAGTTTGGTGGTAATATGAGGTACCCCTTCAATATGGTGACATATATACAACTTTTTCTTGTTATCGCCAGACGAAACTAGGAGAGAAAACACATGGAAAATACTCTAAGGATGCGGGATGGCAAAATGTATATGATGAACTGACAGAAATGAAGTAACCAAATGATTAAAGAAAAAAAAGGACGCAAATTATTAAAGGAAAAACGGTAGATGAAATGCCAAATAGATGAAACCAAAACCAAGGTGGAGTATTGTTGCAGGTAGGTATGAGGCACATGAGTAAGGGATGTGAGATGAAGACAGGGCAGCCTGATGGCAGAGGACAGGATGACATGGAGACGATTCTTTTGTGGCCACTCCTTCCGGAATTGAAGCATCTGACTATTGACAGATAGACAGACAGACTGGTAGACAGACAGATAGATGATTGGTATAGGGAAGATTTACAGGACAAGGGAAATGAGGATGTAATGGGAGAGTGCGGGATAGAGAGAGTACACTATATTTCAGAAGTCGCTTTAAACTATGAAGGGAAGGAAAGAGGAGCTGGGAAGTAAACGAGGAATCTCAAAAGAACAGACAAAATATTTTGAAGGGAAAGGAAAAAGCCCATCCAGATATACAGTAGCTTGAAAAACAGCAGGAAAAAAATCTGTGAATTACATAGAAAAAAAAACATAAGTAAGAGTACATTTCGGTATGAGGAGGGAACTTTCACAGAGCAGGGCATATCATTACAAAGAATAGAAATTCCTATCCAACACACTGGCTGCTGCCATCGTAACACAGGGCATGTAGGCGTGTGGAAGAGTGAGATTATATTCTGATACGAGGGAGGCAGAAGACGGAGTAATCTGAGAGCTTCACGACACAAATTAAGCAAAACAAATCATGATAAGAAGGACAAAAAGGGACTGTGAGAGTAATGCATATTAAAGATTGACAGCATTCTCAAGAGATATGGTTTCCACACAGCTACAGCAAAATGAATAATTCTATGTAAATTGCCACGATGATAAAAGAATATATATGAGGGTAAAGGATCCCCTAATATGTGCGTTTATGTGGTTCAGCGACTGATCCTATAAGTTCCTCTAAAGGGAAGAAGAACGATGTCCAAGGAACAATAAAGCGTGTGTGTGTGTGTGTGTGTGTGTGTGTGTGTGTGTGTGTGTGTGTGTGTGTGTGTGTGTGTGTGTGTGTGTGTGTGTGTGTGTGTAAAAGTTTTCTACAATAAATAGCTGTCTTCTAGGGAAATACCTTCCTCAGGGTAGTTGCCCCTGATAAGGCTTTCCAGCACTCAGAGGTAATACATCCACATGGCCCACACAAAACAAGTTACATTTGGCCTTTTTATCAGCCACTTTGAAACGTACGTTGTTTTGTTGACATTTTCAGTCAGATGACACCATTTTCATTTCCATCAGGCTTCCACGGAACGATAATATTGGGTTTTGGAAGGATATCATGATAGTGCCAGGGTTAATGAAGTCTTCCCTTGGCTGAGGAATATTGCCTGGGGTTGGGCAGGCAATAATATATATAAATACGTCATTGCAGTGAAGAGGATAAATAAAAAAAACATAATCAACAGGTGAATAAACCTGTGCTCTTAAACGGCATGGTAATTTTGTGTTTCCTTTTGTTAGCCGCGGAGCATTGGTCGGTAGTATTAGCTGGCACCAGAATACGGTGACGAATGGGGTGTCGACGGCGAGGGTTAGAGGATTTATTGTGAGGGTGAGGGTGTTGTGTTGGGGAGGCAAAACAGGGCAGGCAGGAAAGAGGGGGGGAAGTGAGATGTGATGAATGATGTTGAGCAGTGTAGTAAACTCTGCAATGTAAATAAAGGCTTAGAAGGAAAGATGAGCACAATACAATTTTAATCTATCTATCTATCTATCTATATACCTAGGCTGCTTCCCCCAAGGAAAGGGAGGTGGCCGAGACAGGACGACTCACTCTCCATTTACTCATCCATTCAAACACATTCATTCGCATCTTAGCCCCAAAGGGGAGAACGGACAGATCCTCACCGCATCACACCGCACAAGGGTCAACTGCGCAATGCAAGCAGTGACATCCACAGCAGGGCCCGACAGCAGAACTGGTTTACCCCTGCCACATCATAACAGACCCATCCCCTTACCCGCACCTGACCTGACTAGCTGATCAGACCAAATGCGGGAGAATATCCCCTCAGGGCTGCGTCATCACTTATTCATTCACAATTTCTCTCCATTTATTTCTGTCACGCACAGCCACTCTTCCTTGCTCAACAGACATCCCTCTCGCATCCAGCGCTCTCTTCACACTGTCCATCCATCCTATTCGTGGTCTTCCTCTCAGTCTTACACCTCTCACATCAGATCTAGTTATCTTTTTCACCAATCGCTCATTATCCATTCTCTCCATATGCCCAAACCATTGCAACACCCTCTGCTCAACTCTACCAGCCATCTCCCGAACAACTCCAGTTCTCCTTCGCACTTCATCATTTCGCACTCGATCCATACGCGTCACTCCACACATACTCCTCAGACATCTCATCTCCATTACATTCAAACTTTTCCTCTCTGCTACACCCATATTCCATGTTTCAGCCCCATATAACGCAGTCGGTACCACAACACCCTCATACAGCCTTCTCTTTACATCCATTCTAAGCAAACGACATTTAAACACTTTTTTCATTCCTCCCAGCACCTTTCCTACTTCATTTATTCTAAACTTCACTTCTGCATCTATTCTTCCATCCACAGCAACATGTGACCCTAGATATTTAAAACAATCTACCTCCTCAAGCAACTCACCATTCAAAACTATATTCATCCCCCTACCATCTATCAACCTCGTACACTTCATCACTTTACTCTTATTCTCATTTACTTTCAATTTCCTCCTTTCACACACCCTTCCAAACTCCTCTACCAACTGTCTCAATTTCTCCTCTGAATCGGTCACCAATGCAGTATCATCTGCAAACAGCAGTTGCTTCAGATTCCACTCTCCTCCATCAACATTTACCAGACTCAGACCACCTAAAACTCTTGCATTCACCTCCCTTACAACACCATCCATGTAAATATTAAACAACCAAGGCGACATCACACATCCCTGTCGCAGCCCCACTCTCACGGGAAACCAATCACTCACAGCATTTCCCACTCTTACACACGCTCTACTATTTACATAAAAACTTTTCACCCCTTTTAGTAACCTACCATCAAGTCCATACAATCTTAAAACAGTCCACAAAGCCTCCCTATCAATTCTATCATACGCTTTCTCTAAATCCATAAATGCCCAAAACACATCCTTGCCTTTCGCTAAATACTTTTCACACACTTGTCTCACAGCAAACACCTGATCAACGCATCCCCTCCCTCTCCTAAAGCCACACTGCTCATCACTAATTACTCCCTCTGTACCCTCTCTAACTCTCATAATTAACACTCTACCATACACCTTACCTACAACACTCAACAGACTTATACCCCTAAAGCTAGTACATTCATACTTATCACCCTTGCCTTTATACAACGGGACCACACAAGCACTTGCCCAGTCAATTGGCACCATACCTTTCTCAAAGCACACATTCAACAACCTTACTAACCAGTCAACAATAGTCACTCCACCACCCTTCAGGCATTCCACAGCACACCCATCCATACCTGCAGCTTTCCCTGCTTTCATCTCTTTTACTGCCTTCTCCACTTCCTCCTTCGTGATCAAAGAATCATTCAACTCTCCCAACACATTTATTCCTTGCACCCTTCCATCCGCCACAATCTCAGCCACGTTTTCCTCCTCTACATTTAACAATCTTTCAAAATACTCTGCCCATCTCTTCCTTACTGCATCCATCTCAATTAACATCCTTCCATCCTCTGCTTTTACTCGTTCTTCCTTCCCAGACTCTCCCTTTCGCACCCTTTTCACCTCCTTCCAAAACATTTTCTTATTCTGTTGAAAATTCTCTGTCAGCCGCCTACCCCACTTCTCATCTGCTGCCACTTTAGCATCACGCACAGCCCTTCTCGCTCTATTCCTCTTTTCCTTATACCTTTCATATGACATCTCATCCTTCCTCTGCAGCCACACTTCATATGCATGTCTCTTCTCAGCCACAGCCATACTTACTTCCTCGCACCGCCATTCACTTCCTTTTCTTACACCACCACCCACACGTCTCACACCACACACCTCTTCTGCATTCTCCACCACAGCACTCTTAAACAACTGCCATTCCTCCTCCACGCTGCCATTTTCCCGATCTTTCACTGCGTTCCACTCATCTTTCAATTTCTCCTGATACTCTATCTTTTTCTCTCTTTTATCCAACTCACTCACTTTCAAAACCTCCCTGCCACACCTAACCCTCCTAGCTCTCACCCATCTCTTACCTACTCTTAACTTTCCCTCCACCAGGTAGTGGTCAGACATACCTCCACCCTCCCCTCTCAGAACTCTCACATCCAACAATCTTCCTATTACATTCCTAGACACAACCACATAGTCCATCAAGGCTCTATCAACAACCCTTCCACCCTCCTGTCTCACCCATGTATACTTATAAATATCTTTCTTCTCAAACAGCGTATTCCCAATCACCATCTCTCGCTCAACACACATCGCTATCATTCGTTCCCCATTTTCATTTCTTCCAGGCACACCATGCATACCAACTACGCCTTCAACTGCTACATTTCCCACTCTAGCATTCAGATCTCCCATCATTACCACATTCACATTCGCTCCAAAACTCTGCAGACACTCATCAACATCATTCCAGAAAGACTCCCTCTCTTGTTCATCCCTTTCACTACCAGGCCCATATGCACTCACAAACACCCACAACTCACGTTCAAATTTCGCTTTCACCCACATCAGTCTCGATGACACCTCCTTCCATTCAGTCACACACTGCTGCACTTCCGGACTCACTAACAAGGTCACACCTTCTCTTGCCCTTCCTCTATCAACACCTGACAATCTTCCATTCACACTTCCAAACATATATTCCCCCTTCCCTTTCATCTTCGTTTCACTCAAAGCTAACACATCCAACTTTCTTCTCACAAACATTCTCCCAATCTCCTCCCTTTTAGCCTCAATTGTACTACATCCACGCACATTCATAGACCCAATCTTCAGGGTACGGGGATAACTCCATCCCCCGTCCCTTTCTCTGGCCTGTCTCTTTTTAGGAACTAAAAAAAACAGAGGAGGGGGTCCCTAGTCCCCTCACCCCGCCCCTTTTAGTCGCCTTTTACGACACGCAGGGAATACGGTGGCAGTATTCTTCCTAACACAACCCGGCCGCAGAGTAGTAGCACCACCCCATAGTGCGGCCAGGTTGTGTCCCCCCCGCCACAGGGGGGTACAATTTTAAAAAGAAAAGAAAAAGAAAAGGAAAATAAAACGCTCAGACACTCCAATATCACATGTTGAGAACCGCTGCTTATGTAAGAAGCTTAGATACATTCAGCCTAATACTGTGCTATCTCTTCTCTGCCGTCCTTGGAGACGGAAGATGTTCTATATATCTATCGCTCAGTGCCTTTCTTGCCCCATGAGGAGCGAAGGAGTCTGGGGCTAGGCTACTCAGTTTCGCATTTAAGTTGAACATGACGATACTCAGCACCTACAACACCATAAAATATCACAACAACCTACAACACCTCATTTTATCGTAACCACCAACTACAAGCAAAAAAATTAAATCCTGCTCCATACAACACCAGAACACATGACAACCACCTATAACATCAGAAAATATTACAACCACAAACAACGGTTACACCCACCTACAGCACCCTATACTCTCACATTTACCTACATCAAAACTACATCAAACTCCTAAAAAAAATGAAAGTAATCAATATCACAAACACCTACAACATTGCAGCCACCTGCAACATGACCATTCCAATTTGCACACAACATCACCAGCACCTGTAACATCACATCCACCTATATCACCACCACTAAAACACCATCAAAACACTGACGGTCTGGCCCCTGTGATGGAGAGGGACGCCGTCAAGTGGTGCCACTGATGTAGTTGGGTGTTTCCGCTGCCCAGTTAATCCAACGTCTCAAAACTCCTTCAATACTCCCCAAAAGGAAGGTGATAGACTGAAGCAGGAGGGCAACTTCAGACTGCACTCCGCAGGGGTCACAACCAAATGAGCCAGAGACCAACAACAATCTTCTCCCTGAAGCTCGGCGATACAATACCAAGTTTTCCTTACACTGCCAAAATACGCAGTTCAAGCTGCACTGCAACATGAAGATACCCGGAATCTTTTAGACAGAAATGTAATGTAACAAGATCAGTCAAGTTCACCATGACTTATTGTTTGAAGTCGTAGATATTTAACTTCATTACGTCTAGACAATTTTATTCACTTGGGACACTTTTCACAGTGAAGGAATTGAAACCTTTCAGCCCGAGAACACAAGCCGTCTTTAATTACGGATAACGCCAGACGATTTTATTCAGCTACGAGTATGCAGAAACCCTTCGGGATGACAGGAATAAACAAAATTAGTAGAAATTATTGCAACTCGAGGCTCCTCTGGACGTGAGCACTGTTGACTGCGGCTGAAGTTGCTTGTCTCCTGCAGTGCACCATTCTCCTTTTGGGAGATTGTGAGAGAATTGAGGGATGGTTGCATAACCAGGCAGTGAAGCCGCCAAAATACTGCATATCGGTGCCATCACATGAAAACATCCCTCTCCGCCATCTTAATCATAGTTGAGAGGCCAAATAACTATCATTAAATTTGGGTACCGTGAATCATCTACCGGATCGCTGCACGTTTAAAATTAACTGATTATAGTATAGTGAAATGTGACCACTTTACCCTAACAATGTGGCTGCCAAGGCCGTCAGTCACTGCCACGGTGATGAAATTATAGCGTGGCCACATTCCTAGTCTATTCCACTGCCGCACCTCCACCTTCATCCGCAGTTTAGCTTACTATACTTTGTCCACTTTAACTTAGCCTGTAATTGCCATGTCTCTACCTCGAAAGTGAACCCTAGAATATACTGTGTTTGTCAACCCACCATTTCCTTACCATGACATTATCACTAAAATATGATGCTAAAAAGCAAACTAGAAGCAATGCAAGGGATGTAAAGTCTTATTCCGGCACTGAGCTGTAACAAGAAATTAACGCTTTCGTACAATACTGTGCCAGTAACGAGCAGTTCCTTGGCAAGTAAATGCAGCCGTATAATTACCTCTCGGAGAGATCCGTAGCCTACTCCACTCAGCCACACTACCACATTTTAACTTCAGTGTGTCCACACCAATACAGTAGGTCTCCCTTTAACTGGATACGAATTAAAGGTTGTTGCGTAACTCATAAGGAAATTTGTAGCTTGCCACAGCTCCATCTTTCAGCTGAAATATATCTGCCTCACTACCACATATCTCCCCTTACCTAAATATATATACACCTGCCTATCATCCAAGCCTTTACTGACCTATCAGGAGGGTAGGGGTCTGGGCCGAGGCCACAGAGGCAAGGAATTAGAGATGAGAAAGACCAGTCGCCGTCCCTGAGTGGCTTTTGTAAGAAGTAAACTTCAACTATCGCTTGGATGTACTCGTAAAACTTTAGAGACCACAGACGGTTGGAACACCTTAACCGACTGCACACTCAGATGTCAAATTCGTTTTATGGCTACCATCGGACGTACTATATTGCTTCCTGGGCTACAAACAACCATTTGGCTTGTCACTCACTGTAGAGTCACTTGAAGATAGTATTATATCAGGTGGGTGGATAATGGGTTCCCTCAAGTTCCACCTCAACTTTCTATCCACAGTTTAAGTCTTAGCCGGATTATACGAACTTTGTATCACATTCCGGCTAACGTCAGACAATTGCATTCATCTCGGGGAAAACCACTGCAGCAACAATTATCGTATCTGTCTATCTACCATTTAATTTTTTGTGCCATAAAGAACGGAGAGGCTTGGGGTTAGGCTACTCACTGCCGATATTGAAGGCGAGGGTAACCGTTGGCATCCTTCCTTGAGTGGCATTAGATGAACAATAAACCACAACCATTTCGCTCATGCAAACCCTTAAGTGCCCTATCAGGCTGGAGCCTTTTGATTCCCTAGACAACAAGCGTCATTTGGTCAAATGGTTCCCATCCAAAACAGTAAACTGTTTCTTGGATTACGGGAAACGCTTTGACTAGAAACACTACAATGAGTGAGTGGATGGTGGGTAACCCCACCTTAACTAATAATAATAACTAAAACTCTGTAATTGCCCAACGGACAGTCACTGGTCTCCACCTACAGTATCTTAGCGACCCTTACCCCACTTAGGAGAGTTGGATTTTTTGTCTATCCTCAATGGTCCATGCCAAGACACTTATCCTGGGCCCTTAAGATTTCATGTGCAGTCACCAGTCCTCCTGCAAACGTCAGAAGACTCTCAGGCCGAAACAGTAGTAATTAGTTACGAACTTCAATGATGTAGCCTCAGTAAGAATATTAGTCAGGTATGTTTAATATAAACAAGATCGGAAGTCCTTAAGGTAACTTCTGATGTAACATCAACAAGGGATCTGACAAAAGTGTCGAAGAATGTATATGTCTGCAACTGTTTCTAACAGTAACCTTGACCCAGTTGGGGAGATTTGGATTTTTTTCTATCAGCACTGTCTCATGCCCGGACACATAACCTGGGCCCTTCAGATTCATTGCGTAGTCTCCGCCTCTCCTGGAATCGTTGCGAGACTCTGACTCGAGAATAATAATAATACTAGCGAAAACAATAGTCTCCATCTACGTAGTAGATGAAGACTAATAATATTAATAGTGTAGTAGTAGTAGTAGTAGTAGTAGTAGTGGTAGTAGTAGTAGTAGTAGTAGTAGTGGTAGTAGTAGTAGTAGTAGTAGTAGTAGTAGTAGTAGTGGTAGTAGTAGTAGTAGTAGTAGTAGTAGTAGTAGTGGTAGTAGTAGTAGTAGTAGTAGTAGTAGTAGTAGTAGTGGTAGTAGTAGTAGTAGTAGTAGTAGTAGTAGTAGTGGTAGTAGTAGTAGTAGTAGTAGTAGTAGTAGTAGTGGTAGTAGTAGTAGTAGTAGTAGTAGTAGTAGTAGTAGTGGTAGTAGTAGTGGTAGTAGTAGTAGTAGTAGTAGTAGTGGTAGTGGTAGTAGTAGTAGTAGTAGTAGTAGTAGTAGTAAATAAAATCAACAAATAATCAGTAAAATACATGTACCGAAGCAAAGACCATTTACCTGATGACTAATAAATTTGTGCTATATTCCAGGTAACTCCAGACGACTGTATTCACATCTGACAAAACCAACGCAACCGCACATGCCATTTTTTTCAGCGGTCGTGTTGCCCCATTCTTTCCTTGCAGTCTTATTAAGTCATTAGTGCCATCAGTACCCACTTTTCTTTGATAAAAGTACTCAGTGTATCCTATTCTTTCTTTCCATGCTAATTATTTTCTATTCTCTCTCTCTCTCTCTCTCTCTCTCTCTCTCTCTCTCTCTCTCACTCATCAGAACTGTTGATTTTCTCCTCCGTGTCCCCCTGTCTCCAGCCTCACACATATTTATCTGACTTGTAACATATGCACCCTCACCCTCTCCCTCTCTACTTCTTTTCTTTCTCTTACCCTCTATTATTCTTCTTTCAATGTGCCCTCTGTTGTCTCTAAATTGCGGTTTTACGCTCCCTCTCGTCTAGTTCTGATCAAAAGTAGGCTAACGTCCACTTTATTTTGACGTATAGCTGCCCCATTTTATCTCCTGAACTGTAAAGAAACGATAGACTACTAAACCGTGGCTCTATTTACCAAAACAAGTGTTACTGAAAGGAAATACAGCCGAAATATTGTTTTATTCTGTCACTGAGCTACTGGAAATAAGCTGCAGAAGGACGTAAATCTCCGTCAAGTTAAGGTTTTCTAACAGTAGGTTCGGTTGCTCTATTACTGGTTGAGATTCAGCACACGAGACGATAACATCATTCACTCAGCGCTTATGGCAGTCTACAAAAACTTACGGATTTGTGCTCTGAAGTCTCTTTGCTCCGAAAGACCTGGTGTTGTAGGTTGGAAGACAGAAGCAGCAAAAGCGAATGTTACAGGTGTCTTCTGACCTTGTAAATAAAAGTGGTTAAGGGTATAGTCGGATCAAAAGTTCCACTACCATTCACCTGCGTCTAGTTCACACTTTAGGAATATCCGTAACTTTCCTTCCCATCAAACAGGGAGAGAAACTTTCCAAGTCTCTCTTATTTTAGGAATATTAGCCTGCAGAAGAAAGTAAGAAGTAAAAGAGGTGCAGTATTTGAGGAACAATTGTATCCGACTCCATCTTGTAAACCTGGTTCTGCCTTTTCTAAACGAGTGTAAAATACTGAGCAAGAAAACATTCAAATTTATAATATCGTCAGCCTCCATGGATTATCATAATATAATCCCATCCACACCACTGTGGCTTACATACCTACGAACAAGACCAAAGCATTGGAAGGGTTTCAAGAATAGCAATTAAAGTTATCTGTTACACACGTGGTGTTTGAAATCACGCCATTCATTAGGCAATTCAGTTTTAGCAGCAACTGATAAAATTTGTTGAACATTGGATCCCACTTATTCAAACAACAGTGAACCATCTCTAAAAATGTCAGTGGTAGAAAGTATCCCAGCACCAGCTTATATACGGTATATATATATATATATATATATATATATATATATATATATATATATATATATATATATATATATATATATATATATATATATATATATATATATATATACAGAGCTAGATAGATAGATACAAATAGTTAGACACAGTTTGACAGATAGACTGATTGAGTTATTGATTGATAGATATAGGCATAGATAGACAGACAGATATGTAGATAGATGGATCGATATGAGGCTAAGACCCGAGGAGGAGGCTGGAACAATACACTGATATGAGTGATGGTACAATAAAGATACAGATCCTGCTGTTATTGAGATGACGACAGTGATGTGTTACTGTTGTTAAGATAGAACCCCACTCTCCTCGCTTTGCCCTTTCTTTCTTCCCTCTCTCTCTCTCTCTCTCTCTCTCTCTCTCTCTCTCTCTCTACGATACAGATGGTAGCTAGAGAAAAGTGGAAACGCACTGAGAGAAGAGGAGGACAGCAGTATTAACGAAGAAAAGAGCCATGAAAAAAGAAGAGGACAAGCCAAACGAGATGATGAACGATGGGCACGAGATGAAAAGAGAGGCATGGCAGAACAAGAGAGGATTACCTGAAAGAACAGTCATGATAGAGAAGAGAGCATGATGGCGGGGTATGGATAGAGAGAAAAGCATGAAGGAACAGGAGAGGGCTAATAGAGAGGAAAGCATGAGTGACGAGGAAAGACATGAAAAAAGAGGATCAGAGTGAGAGAGAGAGAGAGAGAGAGAGAGAGAGAGAGAGAGAGAAGAAATGGAGGAAGAAGCGAATAGGAGAGGGATGAAAGATGAGGAGAGATCTAACTGAGAGAAGAGGACTGAGAGCAGCTGAATAAGGGGCACGAGGAAGGAGGGACGAAGTAATGAAATGGGTCAACACACTTGGCTTGTCATATAGATTGAACTCTCATCTTACTGACGTTCACCTTACACCATGTTCCTTACTTCCTTTCATCTTATTACTCACTTATTTCTTGCCTTATTCTTATTTCTACCCTTACTTTTCTTCCATTATTCTTACTCCTTAGTTTTTTTTTTTTTTTAGTTTCCTTTTTGCATTTCCTCCCTTACCCCATCTCTTTTTGCCTAGAGAAAGGAAGAGAGGTGCTAGAAACGGGAAGAAAAGGGAGGTGACAGGGGAGAGAAGAGGTAGAGAAAGGGAAGTGAAAGGGAGAGAAAAGGTAGAAAAGGGGATGGGAAGGGAAATGAAAGGGATGGAAAAGGAAGAGAAGGAGAGGAATGGGAGGTGGAAGGGAAAGAAGAGAAGGAAATGAGAAGAGAAGGGATGTGAATGGGACCGAAGAGGTAGAGAACGAGATGGAAAGTACGTGAAAGGGAACGAAGAGGTAGAGAAGGGGAGGAAAAAGAAGTGAATGGGAGAAAAGAGAAAACAGGAGATAAGAGAAATGAAAGGGAGGGAGGAGGTAGAGAAGGAAAAGGAAGGAAAACGAACGGGAAGGAAAGAGGTTGAGAAGAGGATAGAAAGGGAAGTGAAAGGGAAGGAGGCGTTAGATAAGGGAAGGGAGGAGGCAGAGAAGGGCAAGGAAGGAAGAATACTAGGGAAGGATGGGGTACAAAAATCCTGGCTAGGGAAATGGAAGGGTCGGGGGAGATAGAGACGGAACTGGAGGGAGCAGGGAAATGGATGGGAGAGAGCAGGAAGGGAGGAGGAGGAGAAGAGGGAGAGGAAGGGGAAGCAAGGAAAGGAGATGAAAGGGAGGAAGGGGATAGGGAATGACAGGGAGGAGGTAGAGAATGGGAGGAAGGAGGGAGACAAAGGCAAGGGAAGGAGGTAAATGGGAGGCAGAGGCAGTAATGGTAATGAGGGGCAGGAACAGGCAGGGAGAGTCCAGTGGAAAAAACAAGTAGCGCACCATGCATACTTAACGAGAGAGAGAGAGAGAGAGAGAGAGAGAGAGAGAGAGAGAGAGAGAGAGAGACTAAATAAGAGACGGGACGTGAAGAGAAGAGAAAAGAGGAATGGAGAAGAGAAAGAAAATATAGAAACTGGAAAGGAAACGTCATTGAAAAAAACAAAAAGTGAGAACAGAGGACCAGACTGAGAAACTACAGAAATAACAAAGAGAAAATGTAAAGGAGAAATTGAAGACAGAAAATAAATGATTAAAGAATGCAGAGGAAAGAAAGAAGACGAAGTCGGAAGAGGGAGTAAGTGGAGAGAGAGGAGAAGAGAGGAAACGAAAAGCTAAGAAGTGGGAGAAAACGGAGAACGGAGAGTAGCTAAGTGGATGATGAAAAAGAAAGTTGAGGGGGGAAGAAGAGGAAAAAGCAATTAATAAAAGAAAAACGTAAGGGGAAGAAAGAAAAAGAAAAGAAAGATGGAAAGAAGAGCAAAACCCGGAGGGGAAGAATTCAGGTGTAAAAATGAAAACGAGAAATGGAGAAGAAAAGAAGAGAAAACGAGATAAGGAAAGCGGCAATGGGAGCGGCAAGACAAAGAAGAAGGAAAATAAAACAACTTTAAGAAAGAAAATGAGACAATAATGGAAAGGGACAAGAAAAAAAAAGCGAAGAAAAAGACAGAAATATTGTGAAGAGAAAATAGGAGGAAGGGGAGAGGCAAACAGAAGGAATATAAAAGAAAGGTGGAGAAAGAAAAGAGTTAACGGGTGGGGAAGTGACTGAATGAAAGAATAAGACAACAGAGAAAGTGGAAAAAGAACAGGCACGAAGAGAAAGAAGAAAGAACAATTATCAGCAAAGGAAGAAAGTTGGGGTAAACGAATGGTTGAGTATTGAGGCCAGTAAAGTGCCTATCGATGAGGTTAAGGGCACATCTGTATGCAAACTACCAGGCAAGGAAATTGTTGACGTTTGTGGCTGAGTTGACAAAGACGATAGACAACAGGCAGGGAGGGGAGGAACTTAGGGAGAATAGGAAGGAAGGAGGGGAGTAGGAATAAAGGAGGGTAAGAAAGGAGAAACAATACGAAAGGGGGGGAGGGGGTTTGGAATAAGAAGAGACATTTGGCAACAGGCAGGGGGGGAGGAAGGGAAAGAGCTAAGGAAAATAAGAATAAGTGAAGGTAGGAAGGGATAGAGGGAAAGGTGGAAGGGAAGGAAGGATGGTAGGTAGGAATAATATGGACACAGGAGGCCGAAACAAACGAAATATAAAAAAAAATCTGTAGGGAGCAAGAGTATAAAGGAGGCTGGGCAGTGGGAATAAGGGAAGGAAAGAGAATAGGGAGAGTACGAAGCAGTGCGGATGGTGAAAGGGAAGGAGTGAGGCTGGAAACAAAGATTGAAATAACATAAGCGCAAATGGCAGAGAGAGAGGGAACAGAACAAGGAGAGAGAAAGGGAGGAAGAATAGGAAGGAATGAGGAGTATGAAAGGAGTGAAAAAAGCAGTGATTAGGGAGGAAAGGGTACAGCAATATAAGATCAAGTGAAGCTGAGCCGGAAGGGAAGAAGGAAAGGAGGAAATATAAGAATGAGGGAGGAAGGAAGAGAGAAAGATGGAAAAGGAGGGAGGGAGAGGTGGAAGAGAAGGAGCTAAGGTAAGAACAACATGGGTGTAGAAGGCAAAATCAACTTAAGATG
>NW_027643790.1:0-67500 GCF_032717465.1 Coenobita brevimanus | reverse complement strand
ACTTTTTCCTGGTCTGGACAACTCTAGTATTCTATTCAGGCTACAGTCAGACAAGTTAATTCAGCTGGAAGTTAGACTGCCAAAAATAATTCTTTTGCCACTGCCAAGTCTCTTTCACTCCACTCCAACTGCGACGGGCACACAGCACCATTCTACCAATACGTTCTCACCCCGTTTCCGTCCACCTCTAATGCAGGAGTAAATTGGGATTTTCAGTCTTCTATATATGCAGCTAGTCAGCTTTGGAACTGTCTTTTTTATTCGGTCTTTCCCATTGCCTATGAGTTCTTGTGTTTTAAACGAAATAAAACGAAACATCTGGTGAATCTGGATTTCGCTTTGTTCTGTGTTCTTTGGAATGAATAAGTGTTTCAGGCTTTCAGCCTTAAGTTCTTACTTTTTATAAAAAAAAAAGAAAGAAAGAAGAGTGAAAGGGCACAAATAATTCATTGTGATTTTTTCCTTCCTCATGTTTGGGGATATTTGAGAAACCTTTATCATCTCCAAGGCGTCATAAAAGGGCAATCACCAAGATAATCAGGCAGTTGTGAACGTCGTAAAGCCAGAGTAAATGGGCCGTGTCCTGGATGAGGCCATGATATTGTTCAGTACCTCCAAGATTACTCATGGATCAATGAGTGTGTGGGGGCATGATTAGCACAAGTATCTTTGTCTTCCAAAGGACGCCCTGATTATTTACATGATTGTTAATTTTTGGACTTCCAGCATATACCTCGAATTGAACTGAAAGTATTTCACAGAAATACCGATTGTAGAAAAAAAAAATGCCTTGGAGACAGTTTCTAGGGTGTATGACTGTTAGGATACCTCTCAGTTGAACAAAATCTCCTGGAATAAGCTTCAGTCAAATAACCAAGTGTTCCATCCATTATGAAAGGGACGAAGAAGAGGGATTTGCTGCAAGTCACTTGGAGGTCATGTTACCTGTTCTGTCACTGTCGGGACACACAGAAAGGCATACAGGCTAGATGTACGCACACACAGAGGGACGACCACAGAAAGGAAAAACACGTACACATAAACATAAGTGGACACAAACAGACAGGCAGACAGACGAAGAGACAGAAAGACGGGTGACTACACGACCAGACAGACACATACAGAGTGCATTTTGCTCATGATAAAACATCAAATTTTCCTGACTGCAGTATGACAATTCCTTACAGCTGTGATAAGAGATCAGCACCAGAACATTAAATTAGTCACAATGAAGTGTTATGAAAATGATACGAGAGATATAGCATGGTCTTTTTTTGTTGATAAGCTTCGCGTAATAAACTGGAAAATTATGAAAATCATTGTCAATATAAGGTGAATGAACTATACTGAGGGCAAAAAGCTACCGCCTATAGATTTTTAAAAATCATGCTTAAGCAAGAAAATATCGTCTGTAGATAGCACAATTAGAACAAAAATTCATCATGGGCCTAAAAGTATTAACTTGGCTTAAAACTGCGATCTCTCCAGATTGAGGGCTGAGCTGTATCAAAACATTCATTACAGAACAATTATGGTTCTAGTAGCGAAAAACTGTTGTAGAAAGGATGTAGAGCCACAAGGTTAGTCTTATATTGCCACGTAGCTACTAAAAACAAGTTGCAAAAATAAAAAAAAGAAAAAAGAAAGTATCTGCTTCCTTAGTGTGGACGAACTGTTAGTGGATTTCGTCACGGTTTATTCATATCCTTTTGTCATATTTCTTTACATTGCTTTTAATTACACCTGTTGTCGAAAGCGTTTGCTGATTATGTGTTCCTCAGTAAATGAGCGTTTTCCCCTCTTATCCTACTTACCATCACGACACATTTGTATAGTATATTTTTGCTACTACGGAATGATTTTTCACACACACACACACACACACACACACACACACACACACACACACACACACACACACACACACACACACACACACACACACACACACACACACTGTATGAAGCCAAACTTGTGCCTTGGTTTTGCTGTCTCAGGTTAATAGGAAGAGGCCTGGAGATGCCGTTTGGGAATAGCGTCCAACTGAATTGGCAATTGCCTTGAAACTTCCCAAGGCCAGTGACGTAATTGATCATCAGGGAGGCTTCACACAGATACAGGAAACATCGCTACTAACATTGCTCTGCTTTTCAGTTTACATGTCTCTATAACAAATTAACTCTTTCAGGCTGGTATTTTCTCTCACCTAAATAAAATAATGTCTGTTAGCTGCAGTAAAATGCAACGGTTGTTTCGGTCAAACTAGAATTAATAATGACAATCTTAACACTGTCCTAGTCGTACAACTCGTTCCCAGCTCAATATATTTGTCTATCTGGTCATGAAAAATAATCTCTCTCTCTCTCTCTCTCTCTCTCTCTCTCTCTCTCTCTTTCCTGTATGTATACACGGTATACATATATGTATATATATACAATTATATGAATATGCATTATATAAACATACATATTTATATATAATATATATAAAGGAAGTGAGGTGAGGAAGACGATATTTAACCCCTCCATCACGAAAACTCACTCCTAATCACAATAACATTGTGTAGAACAGCAAAAACGAAAGTAAACCGTGTCGTAGGAGTGATGGGGTTAAATGCATTCATAATCACGATCTCCTCCTATGTTCCCTCTAAGTATTACGCCTACGCCTCTGCAGAAAACAGTGGTGTGCTATTCAACTTCAAATTAATGCAGGGCACTTCATGGGTGACTAGACTGAATTCCTTCTAAGTCTACGAAAGTGCTTATCTCTTGTTCTTCTCTGGTATACTCCCTACCTGGATGTAACACTTTCAAACTCTCTAATAAAAGACATACTGCAATTCTATATCCGTTTTTATTTTCTGTTTATAGATAATTACACTCCGCATATAGCCACCTACTTTGCTTTTGCTAAAGTCAGACTATTTTACAATATTCACGACAAACACAGGGCACCAAAAATGTTAAAAACTATGACGATTAAGCTCTGTTCCGAATAAAATGAATTTTGTGTTATGTTCCAGTTTCTTCTGAACGATTGTATCCAGCTCACTGAACCTCATCGCAGTCAACGTGTTACAGCAAACACTGATCTGAACAACTGTGACTGAATAGAGGCTATGAAGGACGCAGACCGAGTGACCCGGTGGACAGCATTGATGGAACTGAGTCATCCATCAATCGCCTTCCTTTCAATCGCCTCCTTTCACAGCAAGGGCACACAGTCAACTAGATGTCGTCCATTTCTCTCCACCTAATGAAAGAGAGACGCTTGGAAAATACCTTCGTCTCTGGTTGTTGTTCATGTGATCAAGGAGATTAATAGCTGCTTGAATCTGTCATCTGTTTAATTAACAGGTGCTTTAGCCAGGCCGTGTGTCATTAGAGGCATAAGGTCAGAATACCAAGAGCTTCACCATCAGCAACTACGATCTTTTATATGACTTCCTTGCACTATGGAGAACTGGCCGAGGTCAACATTTGGTTTTGGACGAAAGACATTGTTTGCTTTGGTCGTGCATGCTAAACGTTATTATTTTGACCAGCAATGATGTATCACTAGTACAACTGTACATCCGCTCGTAATAACAACTCGTGAAAACACGTATCAGTATCTATCTGTATCTGTCTACCTATACATACACATTTAGATATATAGACACAGAAATAATAGATACTGCATAGATACGTGCATACATATCTATGAATCAAAAGTACTCCTTAAAAAAGAAATAAAAAATCTATGTTTGATGGTGCTCTTGATCCTAAAAGTTCAAAAAACACAGCATCGAATGTAAGAAAAGAAATCAATATGTTTTATTTACATGGAAGAAAGCAATTACACAGAAAAGAACGAAACGAAAACAGAGTCCCTGATATTGAATCTCGATGTGAAGCAGCGCTGGATAGGACGAGTAGTGAGTGATGGTGTGTAGTAGTGAATCAGTTAGGAGAGTTGACACAGGAATTTAGGTGAAGGGCTGGACCCACATGAAAAGTATGTATGAAGTAGTGCAGATAAAAGTACGAGTAAACGGTTTTTACATATGCACGGATTGGTGGCTGAAACAGGAAAGATATGAGAGAAGAGGAGAGTGGGTGACTATTAATGAGATGGATGGAGTAAGTATTTGAACCGACAGTTGAATCAGAAAGTGACTGAGTAAGGGAAATGGAGCATGGAAGAGGAGAAATGGAAAAGGAAGCTAGGAAAGAAAACTAAGAAGGCACTTTTGAGAAAAGGTGAGAGCGAGACATACTAGCAATATGGACTGTCTAAGTGAGCAATCCTGCAGTAAGAGAGAGAGAGAAAGTTAGTGCTAGCAAAACCAAAGGATGGGGAAACAAGAAGAGGAAAGGGAAGGCGGAGAGAGTGAGGAAGGAAACTGAAAGGGAACTTGTGAGAGTGACGGCACATTAGTGAGGTGAAATGGTTGGGTAAGCGAGAGAGTGGCGTGGGAGGGAGAGACAGCAACTGTGAGGGAAACCAAGAATGAGTGGGTAGGGAGTGCAGGAAAGAAAAATAACATGGAGAACGGAAACCGACTGGACATGTAAGAGAAACAGAATGAGTAAGTGCCTACTATTGACAGGGTTTGGTTGAGTAAATGTGTGAGTGTGTGTGAGTGAAACAGAAGACATTTTTTTTTTTTTTATGTGTCCGACTCTGAGGTGGTGCTAACATCCACCGTCATTACTGAATACATGCTAAGGCTGTCTCATACAGGACTGATGTCCTGGTATTAGCGGGGATATTTTTACGACGTCCACGGGTCTTCCGGTAGATCAATAAAGTCTGCTTTATGAAATTCAAATCCTTTTAATTTTCCCTTCCTCAGCGGGGATTCGAACCTGGGTCCATTAAGACTGCAGACTACCTCTCTACCGATTCAACAAGGAAGAAGATGAAATGATATAGAAGGCAGAGGAAATGGAAAAGGAAAACTGAGAAGCCATATAAACAGAAGTGATGAGAATGAAGGTTTATTAGTGAGATGATCTGGCTGAGTGAGTGAGAGGATGAGGTTAAGGAAAAATCGAAATGGGAGAGGATGAAAGGGAAATGTTGACATAGGAAGTGAGAGGAGGGATGAACAAATGGAATAAGGATTGAACACTGAAGGGAGCCAGTACAGTTTTATAGCTAATTTCTACATTCCGTCAGAGGCAGTTATTTACACACACACCTACACGAAGAAATCCCTGCGTCAAAACGCAACAGTTTGCTGTTGTGTGATATTAATCAACCACAACCAGCACCAACAGCGATAATATATTCTATATCCGCAGAGCATTTTGATTATGAGATCTAATTTCTGTGCTACATGAGGAAGTGCAGTGGAGAGAGAATTATAAACTTCTCGTAGATAAAGGCTGCAGTTTATACAGAAAACATTTAAGAGAAATAATATGCTTTATTTTAAAATGATTATAACGGAAAAGGAAATACACATCAATGCAGAAAACATCTCATTGATTATTTGACCGAACCTACATGGACCAACAAGCTTTTATGCCACACACACACACACACACACACACACACACACACACACACACACACACACACACACACACTTTGGAAATCGATCATTCGTGATTATTTCTCGAAAGTTATGTACGGTATATATATATATATATATATATATATATATATATATATATATATATATATATATATATATATATATTTTCTTTCTTTTTTTTTTCATTCAAATTAATAGGATGCTACAGTGGACTGATCGGGGATATAAAGCTGGTAGTATTAAAACCAGGTCAGTCTTCTGTAATGAACGAGTAACAATTATTTCATCGACACACAGGTGACTGAGCGTCACTGTTGTGGGTGAGAGTGCTAACTGGGGTTTGTCGTTTAACGTGTAGCTACTATTCGCAAATGCTCTAATATGGGGTCGTATGTTTAAGCTTGAAACCGCAAAGTGGAATGCAAACCCTGAAATTTTTCTGATGTTTTTTGAAGAACGTGATGATGATGGGAAGTATTTAGCCTTCCTAAATTGTTGCTGACTGCGTTCTGAAATATGGGATGCAGACTGACCATTCCTAATAACCGCAGGCGTTCCACACATTACCTTTAATAATTAAGGGTTTGCACCCCTCTTTGTGATTTAAAGTTTAAGCATACGACTTTATATTTGCATTTTTACTGCTGTGCTTTTGTTACAGCTGAGTCGTTAAGATGATGTTGCTAATTATCTGGCGAGGGAGGGTTAAAGAAAAAAGTGCCAATGATTTTCAGTACTTCTCCGTAGATCTTTAGGTACTTTTCACCGTACTTTTATGCTTTCACTTTATGCAGTCTTTGGCACTTTCACTGTTTTCTGGTACTTTCTCCCATTTTTGGCGTTCCTAGGTACTTTCACTACCTTCTTGTACTTTCCTCCACTACAGGCACTACTGTATTTTGGGCACTTTTAACTAATTTCACGTGCTTTCGACTACCCCATACAGTTTTTTGGAGCTTTCCACTATTTTCCTGCTATTTCCACCATTATATAAACTTGGGTACTTTCACTGTTTTCCCTCTATTTTCCACCACATCAGGCGTTGTTTGGTATTTTCTGCTGGTTCCCTGTACTTCCCGTCATTATCAGACACTGTTAGATACCTTCACTGCTATTCTGCATTTAAACCACTTCAGGCACTTTTTGTTGCTTTCCACTACTTCTCACTACTTTCTACCATTTTAGGAAATCTTTTGTTTTTTCACTACTTTCCGATTCTTTCATCTACTAGTTTCACTATCTTTCAGTAAGTATCCATATAAGTACTATATTAGGTATTGCCATTTTTATTATTATTATTGAGTATGCACGTTTCATATGATTTTAACAAAACTATGCATCTATATCATTAATTATTTCAAAATGTGACATCTGCGGCCACGATTCTTGTTATAATTAACCATACCCTGGTGTGGTAGTCTTTCTGTCAGTAACCTTTTGAATTTGCATATATATATATATATATATATATATATATATATATATATATATATATATATATATATATATATATATATATATATATATATATATATATATATATATATATATATATTTGCAGGGCTCTACTAAAAACTCGTTATTTACCTCAGTATTGATTTTTCTGTCTATATACAAATAGAAATTTCCTGCGAAACAGCAAAAAGAGAAATGTACTTATGGTATATCCAAATCATTCGAGAATGAATTTTAAAATGCATGCCATGCAATTTGGTATTCGTGTATTGTGAGACATCTCGAACTTGATGAATTAGGTATAGATTTAAATAACCCCTTAACCAGTACAAATCCTTCCCGAGATAAATTAACTTGTTTGAAAGTACTGTATAAGTAAAGCAACATAGAATTACGTCATCTGATTCACGTACTCAATGCCACGCCATGTGCAGGGAAGAGTGCCAGGTTAACACTTTTGATTCCGCTGCTGCACTGGCTCCTAATTTCAAGGTAACACCAAAAGATTTTGTGCAATTGTGAGAAATTCTAGCAAACAAAGACTTCACAAAGCAATGTCGAGTGCCGATAACACTGTGTGCTATTGCTAAGACTATGAATTTTTTTTAAATCCAGGCAAAGACGAGACATCCTCAAAGTAACATGGAAAACTATCTTGAGTAATTCTTCCTTAGCAACTGATACAGCTTAGGGTTTTATTGAGGTCGACACCTGGCGATTTAGTGCAATTCGAGAGAAACCCTAGCGGTGCAGGGGTTAAATAAAGGAACTATGGTAGGAAAGGCAGAAGAGTCGGAATGGGCAGGGAAGAGAGGAACAGAGAGAATAAAGGAGTAGAGGAACCAAAGAGATTTAGAGCAAAGAAACTGGAAAAGGGTAGCTTTGAGAGGCTATGAACTGGGAATAGAAAGAGAATAAGAAACAAAGAGGAAACGAAGAGCTAGAGAGAGAGAGAGAGAGAGAGAGAGAGAGAGAGAGAGAGAGAGAGAGAGAGAGAGAGACAGAGAGACAGAGAGACAGACAGACAGACAGACAGACAGACAGAGACAGAGACAGACAGAGACAGAGACAGACAGACAGAGACGAAAGTGAAGACAGAAAATGCAAAAGGGAAAGTAAGGAGATATACAATGAATATATTGTGGAAAAAAAAAAAATCAGTTGGACTGTATTTTCTGTAATAGTTCATCGTTACTGATGTCACTACAGTCACGTCCATTACGGTTTATTCTTCCTATTGCCAGACGAGAAGAGTCAGCTAACAAAAGATCCTCTCACATTGAAGGGACGAGAGTAGTCTGTTATCCCTTTTATCACAAGGGGTTCCTCCTGAGCTGAATGAAATCGTCTGTCAGCTGAAAGAATATAATCGTTAGGCGGTAGACTGATTTTGTTTATGTAGGTCATAGGTGAATGCCGAGCTGCAGCAAGCGAATATCGTTAGAATATGATGCCAGTTACAAAGAAGTCCTGTGTTGACGATGCAGAGTTACAGCATTGCCCTTTTCTCCCACGCAGCTACGTGAAATAAGTTACAAAAGGACGAAAATCTGGGCCAGGTTAAGGTGAAAGAACTATTTTAAAGGTGTTAACGTCCACATATCTGTTGCACATTTTTTACAAATAAAACACATACAATCCTGATTTCGCCATAACTCCTTTATCACATCTCGGTACTCTGAACCGTCTAAGACTTTCGCCAAACAGCCTCAGATCCAGCAGCGGACACATTCCATTAAACCTCGACTAACTTGCGTTAACTAATTCGGACTCTGGTACTGAGGATTCCACATCAATGATCCTGCACTAATTTCAACTTTGACTTTCATAATTGGATCCGAAAAGCCATTAGTTTATTGTTCTCAACATGTCTTCGGAATGTACTACTGCTGCTGCTGTTGCTGCTGTTTCAGGCTCATCTGAAACGTGAGCTCAGTCGTTTACAGCCATAAGTTACCCTTCTCCAACAGTCTCCCATCCTCCTTTCAGAAAATAGGAAGGAACCTTTTTGGGATAACCAGGCAAGTACATCAATGTTACCACATGTACGGTAGACGTCGTTTCCAGCACCAGGAATTATTTAGCAGCCAAATGTATGATGAACCTGTACTGCTCGTTTCCATCTTCCGTGCTCCAAGGACGGCTCAGTCTGCTGGTGAGACGAGCTTATACATTTTGACTTTTTCTTGAAATTAACAATCAACAATGATATTAAAAGTCGTAAAATGCAGACACTGTAAAGTATGAAAAATGCTATGTAAAGCAGAAAAAGATGCACGGTAGACAGTGCTAAGACTGATTATGCCGTCCCTGCAACACACGAGATTCGGGATGTCCTAACTGAACCCCCTCCCCCCGCCGTAACATATAGAGAAAATACATGTCTACTGTAAGTGTTTAGTTGCGTGACAAACTAATATCCTTGCTCTGTTTTTCTATGATTTGTAATATATCTGTCCTTTACATATGCAGACGTAATGTCACTGTCATAGGCTAAGAAATATCAGCCTCGATCGCAACAGTTACAAGTTTTAGACGCGCATCAACTCTGGGTCGATCTCTCACTGGTGACTTTAGGAAACGAAGTGCATTGTTTCTGTAGACTTTACCGACTTTCACGATGCCACACAACACCACACCAGCCTCCCACATTAGACCACAGAAATTCACCTTTCCATACAAGCTTCTAGTGCCATCCACACAAACTAACCTTTCCACACCAGCCTCTCACACCAGACCACACAAACTCACCTTCCCACATCAGTCTCTCGCACCAGACCATACAAACTCACCTTTCCACGCCAACCCCTCACACCAGCCCAAACAAACTCACCTCTCCACACCACACGAAGGGCATTAATCGAAGGGCCCTGAAGCTTCACATCTAGAACTTACATATTTCTTCAAATTACACAGTGTTCCACCTGACAAACTTATTCATAAAAATAAGGAGCGGTTAACGAAGGCTGCATCTCGTACTTTCAGTTCCGTATTACCCTCCACAGCTTTATATAGTGTTTTAGTGATATCAGATATTAATAGAGACGTTATATATATTTTATTCTTATTAACTTCAGATGATTTTATTCAGCTCGATTTTTTTAACTAGACTGGTCATATACAACCTTCACTAAGCCCGTCAGGAGGAACGTATTCTAACAAAAGGAAACAATAATCATCTCGTCTAATTCAAGGATTTCAAAGGTACTTGAGTGAAAAATAATTAACCATTAACTCAGATGCCATCATGGTTAAGAGATCAAGCCTTTGATCTCAGTAGCTTTTTTTCCCCTACTCTTCTCACATGATTTTCCTCACCGTTGGAGAGGCTTTTCTGAATGGAGGAGCTAGATATAGCCTTTATAAACCCTTTCACCAATAGAATCTCGCCCTTCATTAAACAAAATCGTTTAATGGTGAATGTATTTAAATGTAGAATATGGCATTGGGGCCAAGGAATTAAAAGAACGTTATTCACCATTTATAATCTTAGTTCTTGTACAGTAAGTGTCTTGGATGAAAGAATTACCCCAAAGTTTATACAAAAGCTTTCCCAAGTAACCTCATTCCGGGGGTAAAATTACCTCTTTGTTTCTTAATGGCTCCAGATTTAAGAATACCATCTCACTTTACCCCAAATAAAGTTAAAAGATACAGTTTTAACTTGTGCCACAATTTCTGGCGGCCGTTGCAGTGGCCTGGAAAGTGCAAGGGAATGTCAGCCTTAAGAACCACGAGACAGGGGCGAGAATGTTTGGATACCATGTGTGGGACAACATTTTTGTGGCGGCTTCCACTCCCGCCCTTGATCTTTTGTAGTTTCCAAAAGTCTAACGGTTCGTTTCAGTATCACGAATAGAGCATTGGCCGTTTCGCTTATGTGCTGTTGGTGATTGGGGTCGAGTATGTGGATGGTCACGTGTACTTAAAGATATATATCTGTTCTTTTAAAATGGGATTCAGAGCAAAATAGAACGAACATGCAGGGGCAAATTAGTCCACATTACACATGAACGACGAATTCGTACTACATTAGGAGATATGGCAATGTGGAAGGTGGCTGCAAAATTTACCAGTTCTGCACCTGAGCGACTGGGAAAGCTATTTATTGCTCAAATTAATTATATATTTGCTGAATTGCAAAGGAATGTTAGGAATTACTTATTTTATAGTACTACACACAATAAACATGATACATATTATGTATTTCAGTTTTTTTTAAATCTCATTCAGCCCAAGGACGTCTTTTTCAAATAATTCTTCCAATCACCTGACTACTCTTTTTCAGCTTACGATGGATTTTTCGAGTTGGAAGGATCAGATACAGCCTTAAGTGACCCCTACACTTCCTGGGGGCTCTCCTAAGCAGATCAAACATTGTCAGGCGCAGCTAGAATAAAATACACAGCCGTCACGGTATTGAAGGGGCTAAAGAGATAATTAAGACGTTTACTCTTCAGCTACGTGATTGCGGATATTCGCAGAAAACTTTAAAAGGAAAACAGATAAGCTGGATTTAGTTTTCTGGCTTAACACTGGAGCCCATCAATTAATACCGTAAATATTGTTGGAAGTGGTATTTACAACTATGTTTCTTTAAGCACTTCTAACACATGCCTGGTACATCATCCATAATAATAATTTTGACATCAGTTCTATACGGCCACACAAGGGTTGAGAAGCGAGTCACATATATTTGTGTACCGGTAACATACTACAATTATGCTGCCAGAACTTACATTCAAACTGGAATACTCACACAGCTGATTAATCTTTGGCTAAAATATTCCAGTGGAACTAAAAAGCAGCAAAATCAAGTATCGGCCACTCATTAAGATAAAAATCAGTCATGGATACGGACATTAGAGTAGCCATTTTTTTGTGTGTGTAAAGAAATAACAGAATAGAGAAAATTAAGAGGAAAGTCAGGCACTAATAAACCGGCAGATCATCTATGAAAGCTCATGAATCAAGCATTCCTTCACTGCATCAAATGCAGAGCACGTATAATGGAGTAGCCTATATGCGGAAATTCGGTCGTGCATGCAGTATGCATTATTTTTAAGCGTCTTCTTTAGCCAGGAGTCAGTGTTTGCAGCTTACTGCGTAAACGTGAATGCAAAGATCTAATAAGACCTAACGTTAGTGAAAGTGTTAAGGATTAGGCAAGAACGAATCATTCGATTTTCAGAGTAATCTATCGAAGGTCAAAGTGAAGGGAACAAGTCAAATATTAGGCCCGTAAACGGATTGGTGGGCGCAGGTGTTGCAGTCTCTGGATGCTCCTTTTTGCTTACAGGGTTGCCACCCAATGAAGTAAACCGCATCCTGGGCCATAAAGATACCACTGAACTTATATCAAACCGTCATGTACCAGCTTAGTTAAGCCTTGGTATGACGTCATGGTAAAAGAAGAATTAAAAAAGAATCTCCGTCCCCCCTTCCAGTAGTGAAGGAGCAAATACACTTACGTCCACCCACACATGACACAGGCAGTTAATAAGGAACGTTAATATATGCAGCTATTTCCAGCACCACATTTCTCACAAAGTTTTAATTTGCATCCTCAACAAGTTAGGATATTGTTGTGGAAAAGGGGAGGGGGAAAGATAAGAGGAAGAGGAGGAAAACAAGAGGAAGGGAAGAGGGGGAGTAAAGAAGAAGAGAAAACCAGAGAGAGTAAAGATATTAAGATGGACGAATAAGAATCTAAGAGAAGATGGGGAGGTTGAGAGAAAGACGAAGAGGAGGAAGATGATAGGAAGAGGAGAAGAAGGACAGAAGCATCAAAGTAGCAGGAAGGAGGATCGGAGAGAAGAGGAAAGTGGAGGAGGAAAACAGAAAAAACAGCAACGCTGAGGGAAAGGAAGGAAATGAAGAATGAGAAGGAGCCGAAAAAAGGAAATGAAGGCAAACGGTGAAGGAATCAGAGTCTCAGGGAGGGGGAAGAGTTTGAGTGAAGAGAAGGGTGAAGAGGTCAGAAATGGAAAAGTGAAAAAGTTAATGGTGGAACAGAGAGAAAGTCTTAATGAACAGGGTTAATTTGAGGAAGGAGGAAGAGGAGGGTGAGGAGTCAGGAGGCAAAAAAAGACGATAACGGTGGTAGTTGTAGAGAGTGTGAGGGATGAAGAGGAAGTGAAAAGCATGAAAACAAGTAAAGTAGGAAGACTTGTAGGAGGGAGATTTGAGAGAACGAGAGCGATGTCATTAAAGGTAAACGTGGTTATAATGGAGGAATTAGGGTTTCAGGTAAGGCAAAAAATGGATACAAATATACTGATACTAAAATCACTAAAAATAGTCAGTACACTTGAGTGGGCAAAATGTGTTGGCTTTCATTGTCATAATGCATCGTTTCATTCATGATTCAATCACTTTTAAGTTAGCAAACTTTGAATCATATACTTCATTTCTTGTTAGGCTGAGTAAAAAGTAGTGAAACCTACAAAAAATTTAATTGTAAATTTGGAAATATTATATATATAAGTTATGCAGCACTTAATAACAGTTTACTTGTTTTGACGCTCATTTAATTTACTCTCAGCATAGTTGAACTGATTTCGAGAAATATTTTATTTTAACTAATGAGGGTGTACGGAGAATCCTGCCTCCTCTGTTACTCCCACGATCGCCGTACTGTGTAGTCCATCATCAGATTAGTTGATGCTAATTTAACTTTTAAACCGTAAAAGATTTCTGTTATGGATAAAGTTATTAGAACAGAACTTAAATCTACCATCACGCATTGCCTCACCACCGCACATTATTTGCCATATATAACACATTACTGCACATCAACTGCAATATATACCACCCAGTTACACACATTAATCCTACAGCAACACATTAACTCCTATATAACCATGAATAAAGTAACATCACTCCGCTTATACTGTATCATACCATATATAACGCACCACTTCGTACATACTCCTGCTACATACACCAGCTTCATTACTGAACTACAATATAACTATCTAACATGTCGCACCTCGTTACTGCGCCTCCAAAACCCCAGCAAGAGATCCAATTTCTCCCTAACAGCTCAAGTTTTCTGTATTCCACCATCTTCCTAACCCCACCATCGCACCCACTCTTTTCCTATACCGACCCACTCTTTCTCCTTTATCGTACCACCTCCAAGCTGAACCTACCCTCTCCCTTAATATAATGCCTAACCCTTTCTCCCTCATCCCAGCTCCACCTCTCAACCCTATCCATTGCACCAACTCTTTCCCTGTAATCCCTCATTCTTTCCCTATCTTACACCACCTGCCCCCTCCTTCCTTGTAATATCTAATCCATACTCTATCCTACCCCCATCGCCCCACTTCATCCTATTCTGTTCCCGAAATGACACATCGTACACCCCGCCCCACCTCCCAAATCCCTTTTGATCACTTATGGTTATCATGGTCATCACACTCTTTTCCTATAATAATTAATTCTTTCTCCATCACCCCACCTCTCACCTGCCAAATGCCATCATGGGACCTTCCCTGTTCACCCCTGTGACAAACGGTGACAGAACATGTTGTGAGGTCGCCAGCAGCAAAAACAAAACCATCCATCAGCAAATGTGAGGTCAGTGGGGCACCAACAGCAGCATGTAAGCAACCCAGAACCAGACAATGCGTTGTTGTTCTTGTTGCCCTAGGCTCGTCTGGACGTGGAGTAATTGTAAACTTTAATCATAACTGAGTATAAATTCAAGTAAATGTGATGGTAAAAGATAACACCAACACAACTCTGCTGGCCATTCATGCCTAATCACAGCAGTAAATAGTTGACTCCAGATATGTTCTGACCAAGTTTCTCTTTTATTGTATCCACATTGTTGTTAGTTGGAAGTGTACTAGTTGCGTAATTCAACTTTATCTTCACCTTAACCTTAGAGAGTGAGCTTTTAATAATTCATCTGCATTGCCAGGTAAAGTTAGGGCTACCTTTAAAATGTGTGTTCACAAACGCGCGAAAACAAGCTCGGAGGCAGACTAAAATATGCACACACACAAGTACACATGCACACATCATAACAAATAATGATTTCATCTAACCTGAGTTGGAAAGCAGTTGAATAAGCACACTCTTAGTACAGAAAAACTATGTGAATTTCGTAATTCAGTTATAAGTAACTACCTAACGAGTCTCAGCTCTGAAGTACCACTATGCAATGCTTATCCACGCAGGACATTATTTAAGGGACTTTTACCCTCAACTTATTATTCAGGTGTCCTTAAATTCTGCACGGTGTCACTTCAGTTGCGCGGCTTTTTCTCTGATAGGTAAATACCATACAACAGGGTAAGAGTGTGCGCCTGTGGTCTGCCCTACGCTCTCGTCTCCTTTGCTCTGTTCTAAGCATTATATCCACTTACGCTCTGTAAGTTGACGCTTTAATCCCGGAAAGGCTGTCCATAAACAACATGCATCCAAGCCACCTTCTCCCCGCCATCAGGCTGCCCTCTTTTCACTTCACATCACCCTTATTTGTCTAACACTCCATCACACCCCTCCATCTTATACACTGTAACTTGGCCTAAAATTTATAACAGGGCAATATGGTCCTTTTGTAATACTCTCTGTAGATCTTCCATTCCTATACTATATTCCGTCCACCTTAACTTGACCTTAAATTGACATATTTCCATTGGGAACATTTAGCTGTAACAAGTAATTAACACAATATGATGCTAGTCACGATGAAGTGCCATGAAAGGGAATGTAATAATGTTTTCTTCAGCCACTGAGCTACGGGAAGAAACTTCAAAAATGTGAAAGTCTCTGCCGTAAGGAGGATGAAGCCTAACACTCACGTTTCTTTCCTCATTCACCTGTACCTTTCTCAGCTTCTCCTCGCTTACCTTCTGTGTAATCTTAATTCAACTGAAAGCAAACTATTTCCATTATCACCAAATCAGTTAAAATGTCGTGAAATAAAAGGAAAGCGACTGAAGAGATGGGAAAGACGCAATCTGGCCAGGACAGGCAGAGAAATGGGCCAATGAAAAAAAAAATAAAAAAAAGGAAAGAGCGAAAAAGGATAAGAAAAGAGAGAATAAGAGGGAGAGGAAAGAATAGGAGGGAGAGGATGGAATAAGAGAGGAAGAGGAGAAGGAGAGGAGGAACGAATGGGAATGCTGCAAGAAGGGAAGGAAAAAAAGAAAAGATAGGAGATAATAAAACAGAAAACAGAGAATACGACGAAGAGGAAACAATAAGAGGTAGAAGGAGGAGCAACAAACAGCGAGGAGGATCTGACGGAAATAAAAGGATATAATGTATTCATGGCCTCTCTCTGTCTTCTCCACATCTCGCCTGAATAATCCTTAAGTGAATAAATGCAAGTGAAAGGGACTGACAGAGCCACAGAACATTTTTGGGAAGATAGGGAATGATAATGAGCTGAACTGGAGCGTATTGTGTTATATATATATCTATATCTATATCTATATCTATCTATCTATCTATATATATATATATATATATATATATATATATATATATATATATATACACGTTTTGTAGAAAAATCAAGGGTGTTCCCTTGCCAACAAAGGTAGGCCTAATATCCCCGGTTCTTCATACCGACATTAGTAAACGTACAAAACATTGTTTCCTGTCTATTGTGATATTACTCCCACACAGATATGATAAACATGAATCCACCCATGTCATAAAATGACAGTGTCTATTACCTAAGTTTGCCTAACCAATACGCAGGTGGGCTAAGTTCGAAGAAAGTCTGGAGTGAGTTGGAGGGTAGTTTGGGACTAGTTGGTATTGGTCTGAGATGGATGTACACTCTCAGGGAGATGGACATGCACCAGAGGCGGCACAAGTCGTCTCGGAAACTTTGACTAAAATATTACTCTGGTTCATTCTTTGATGGAGGGAGTGGCGGCCTAATGGTGGAGGACAGGGTGACACAATGGCGATTTGTTTTGGGCCACCCATTACTGGATTAAGGCGTCTGGCTATAGACAGATATTCCTTAATATGACTTGCTGCAAAGTAAAGTTTGCAGCGATATAATATACTGAAAACAAAACGTAAATAAATCTGCCAGAACTATAGGAGTGCCTAAATTCTAACTCTTTACTTAACACTAATCATGCCCTTTCCAACTCTCAGAGAATCCGCATTGTCAGGAAAATATCTTTACAAATAATTATCAGTGAATCTGAGAGGGGAAGCAATGTAATATTTCTTTAGTGAACACTAATGACAAACCATTTATGCTTGTCCGAAAGATTGACAAATATTTTCAGTTTTCTAGTCATATTCTCACAGCCTCACGAGGTTCCAATGCCCCATTTACTCGACAGTATATCGTGGCAGTATTCTAGGTGGCATAAGAGATTTCGAAGTACCTTTTCCTTACCGATTTATTCTGCACATTGTACCGGTATCCTAACATTCCCTTATATGCCGCTTATAAGGCTTTCATATCCGAATAATTTTCATCAGTGACAAACAAGAGGCTAACACTGAGGCGCAGCAGTACGCCAAGTAAATAGTTAATGAAGAGATACTAAAACCCTCCAAAGTGACGTACAATACAGCCCATTTATTGTACAATACACCGTTGAAGAAATACAAGTGAGTGAGAGAGAGAGAGAGAGAGAGAGAGAGAGGGGGGGGAGGAAGAAGGGCTATGTATTTTCAACAACCACCCAGCCAACCTATTTGCTCAATAACATCTCAAACATCGTAACAGACAATTTTACACAATACACTTATTTCAATTGCTAAAGACGTATGCAGTAATATACTCCTTTTCACCTTCACTTGGCCCAGATTCTCATCCTTGTGAAGCTTATTTGACTTAGCTCAGTCGCAGAAAAAGACAATAACACGGCTTTATATCTGCTCCACTTTTTCGTAACCATCGTTATACTTAATTGCAAATCTACTGTCGTGCCTCAGCATTCAAGATGGATAGCTGGCAATTCTGGGGCAAGTTAAAGAAAAAGGGGCATATTATAAGTATTTTTAACTCACATTCGGCGACATAGCTGAGGGTGCTCCCGAGTTGGGGTGTAATGCGATATTCCTTTAGAAATCAACCTGCAAAAAAGTACTCAGTTAGGGAATGCACTAAGAGAGAGAGAGAGAGAGAGAGAGAGAGAGAGAGAGAGAGTCACTAACATCACTCTCCACCGTGGTTGCCCAGCTTTGTCAACTTTCGCTTAACTCATTCAGTTCGGAGTTGCCTCTTTTTACATTGTTTTTGCTACCTCGAGTTCTGATTCAGCTTAGAGGGGACTTCAATTTGGAGGGGTTTAGTATAGCCTTCATTAACTCCTTCATTCAAAGAAGTCGCCAAGAATTCCATTAGATCATCCGCTCTGCAGGAAGAACGTAATATCGGTGGTTCCTAAATAGCACTCCATTGGAGACCAGCAGGGAAGACGGTGATAACGCTAACTCAAAACTAACTGAACCCCCCAGTGGGATAGGAGAGGAGCGTTTTATATGGTCCACACTGTACATAATACGTTCTCGGGCTGAAGGGATCAACACAGGTGTCGGGGAAGAGGGGACGGTCAACAAGGTCCATATACTCGTAAGCTAAAAGGCTTCCTATGCACATGAGTATCTTCATTAGATTTTTTTTTCCATATTTCTGTTTAAGTCCTTTAGATCAGGAACACGTCTTTGTATCTTTTAAATCAGCTTCACTTTGACAGCATTTTCCAATTAATCTAGAGTGAAAAGGAAAGTGAAAAAAGGGAATAAAGTTTATTCCACTAACTTAAAGGCAAATCGTCAGTAACACAGTTGTGATGCTGTGTCCGGATCGAATACCTACTCAATGTGAAACATTTGGTGGAGGTTAAAGTAATTCCCGAGAAATAATCTACTGTACATAATTTCTCTCTCCCTTGAGGCTCTCACGGCTTTTCTGACTCACTCTGTGCTGAATTAAGTCAGCTAATGTCAGCGGGAATACAATAATATAGAAGAAAGGCCACTTAGAGAGTGCAATACCTGTTCCCACAAATTGGTCTGAGGGTCAGATATTTGACTTTGCCCTTTGACCTTAACTTAGACAAAATGCTCTCAGGGTAGGTTTACCCCATTCTTGCTTGATCCTTAATACTTCCACCAAGTCTGATCTAAAGCGGATCAAGCCTATTTGAACTGATATTGTTCCTTGCTGTGACCTTGACATTTGACCTTTCTACGTGACCTAAACCATTGCCTGATGTTATCAAAATAGAATTCCTTTGTCCTTACCATATCTTAAACCCTCCTAAAACGCTTGGTATAATCGTGGGGGAAAAATAAGGTGGCCTTGCCATATGACCGTGGTCTTTGATATATTGTTCTCAAAAATAATTGGTCAGTCCCTTGGCTGATCGCCAATCGTTCCACCAGGTTTGGTTCAAATCAAACCAAAACTGCCTTGGTTACTTTGTTCATATGCAGAAACACGGGTCGAAATTTGATCTCGACCTGTGACCTTAATCTCTGACATATTGTTTTTAAACTCATGTCTCTTCATACTTGCCTAAGCCTCAACCATTACACCAAAGTTGGTCGAAATCTATTACAAATTGTTGAAGCTGACCTTGCAAGGTAAAACTTTTACTTAATTCTGTCATTCTGAATTTTGATCTAGTAAAATCAGATAAAATGGCCAACCCACTGACTGTCTTTCAACACACCCACCAAGTTTGGCTGAAATCGGATGAAACCTGTCTGAGGTATTTTTGTTGACACCCGCACGCGCGTGCTCGCCGATCAAAGCATAATGGCCGCTCTACTTTAGTGAGTGTGGGTATACAGGACGAGAGCATGAAAGGGTAATATATCTCTGCTAGGATGATTAACTAAATTGAATACAATCACCCTGACGCAGCAAGAATGAAAAGAGACTGATGTCCTTTAGATGAAGCGCTAAACATTACTCCTACAGCAGAACCCTACTGACTGATGAACAATACACTTCCGTCATTAAGATACCGAAAATTGTTGAGTGGGTAAGAACTACACACACACACACACACACACACACACACACACACACACACACACACACACACACACACACACACACACACACACACGCACGCACGCACACACGCGCGCGCGAGCGCACAAATTAGTGCCAATGACAAACTGCTGAGCGATACAGTTTGGTCGTTGAGATAATGAAAATGGTCTTGTGCATATATGTTCCTCACGAGAAAGCAATAGTGCCTGCAGAGAAGATGGAGAGGTCCAGGAAGAGGTGAAGTAAAGGGTGGGGAGGGGAAGTGGCAGCAAGATGGAGTGGTGGCAGGCAAGGAATGAAATGAAGGCAAAAAGAGAAACAGGGAGATGGAGCGAGGACACTCCTCTTTGGGGAGACAGGCGGAAAGGAAAATGGTGAGAGTGAAAAGAAGGAAGAGCTGGAAGAAGGGAGTACAATATAATATAAAGGAAAACAAACCGTAATGTAGCTACTGTATTCTTTTTATTCTAACTTGGCCTAAAGCTGACACCTCTCAACCTTGAATGCTGAGTATTAATGACAATAACACTAGAATACACTGCTACTCACAATGTACTGCAGCAGCATAATCATATTCTGCCACGGAATATACCTGAAATTAGTCGGGAAAAAAAAAAAAAAAAAGAAAACTTGGACCATTTTTAGGTGAAAAGAGTATAGTCCTTTCTAGACCCTTTGTTTTAGGGTAGGCAATAATTAATGTTAGTATTCTACGAGTCAAAGAGATGAGAAGGAAAGCAGGAAGGTTAAGAAGAAGGAAAGGAGGAGGGGACGGAATATATATAAAGACAGACAAGGAAATGAAAAGAGGACAATCTTCCTGGGGTGACAGGTGGGAAGGAAAATGGAAGGTGCAGAGGAGGAGAAAGGAGGAAGACGAAAGGTAGAAGAAAAGGAAGCACAGAGAGAGAGAGAGGGGGGGCGGGGAGAACTGCTTGGAAAGGTCAAGGTTATAAGGAATGGTCAAAAGTCAAGATCACAGGACAAGGTTAACTCAGACAGCTTTTATTTCATTTGGACTAGACTTGGTTAAGGGTCTGGTAGGGATGAAAATTAATTCAGTTTTGAGAACAGTTGGTCCAAGGTCAAGGTCACTGGGAAAGGTCTAATGTTCGACCCTCAAACCAATTAATTGGAGTGGCTGTTGCACTCTTTGGATTCTCCTTGTTATCGTTTAGCTTTGAAATTCTCTTTTCCTTCACTTCATTCATTTATTTACCAAATATTCTTCAGCATTCATCATTTTTTTTTTTTTTCAGTAAGCTAGTCATCAAGTTTTCCTTCACAAGTAACCTTAGCACTCAGTGTTTTCACAACGTTCATCATCACTGTACTCTTTCCTTTTCTTCAACCCGCCCTTCTGATAGTTCGACGTAATTCTCCAGCCTTCCTTGTCTGCTTATTAATGGAAGCCTCTCGGTTGGTGATCAGCCAAATTAGTTATAATCTTTTAAGCCCTGGGCAAAGAGTAGTGAAGAATAATTTGTTCTGCACCTTCTCACTCTCCAGGAGTCGCCCTCTCTCTCAGTGCGTTATTATTCTCATGCTTCTGTCGTACTTCTTCCCATAATATTACTGGATTTAGTTCTTTTTTTTTTTTTTTTGGTTATTCTATATTCCATCTCTCCTGTATTCATGATGTTCCTATCATTCTTGCACTAAAGATAGGTGGGTCTTGATTTCTCAGATCATTGTTCAAATGTAACCACCACATGTTCCGTGTCTGTTCATGCCGGAAGCGGGTCTAAGTTGGGCAGACGTAGTCGTACCTTCTCAATAAACACGATTTTCAAAGATAAGATTGGTTCATTATCAAGTGACAGGGAATGTTTCAGTTTATTATGTATTTATCCCACTTACTGCGCCAAGGGACGCTGGAAAAGGACACTATGTATGGTGGCACTGATATGAACGGGCGGTGGAGCTGCCTGGTTATACAAACGATCTTCAGTCTCCTCCATCCCCCAGCCGAAGGACGATGGACTGCAGAAGGGTAATTTCCATCTAAAGTCAACTGATTCACGTCTCAGATGAACCTGAGGATACAACTAGTACTGCTACTAGCAATAAATAAACAAATAAATACAAAAATAAATGACAGGTGAATGTTGATACAAGTTCTAGGAATGTTCCACATCCGTCAAAGGAGGAGGAGGAAGAGGAGGAGGAGGAGCAGGAGGAAAGTAAGAGGTGGAAGAAGAGAGTGGAAATACAGGAAAAGTTGAGACGAGCACAAGGAGGAAGATCAGAGAAGAAGAGAAGAAGGAAAAGCAGGGAGGAGTAAAGGACTTAGGGAGAGAACAGATGAGTAATTTCCATGGACCTGAAAACATAATATTATCATGCAATATCACGCAAGCGAGATAATTTGTTGACTGTGCGGAGGGATTAATTAGTCAAGTTAATAACAGTAATGGCAGAGCGAGGTGGGTTAAAGAGGGCAAGATGAGCGGCAGATTATAACGAAGGGGAATGACATCATAACATCAACGAAAATGCCCAGAAGGAAAAAACTCGAAGAAAGAGTTTTTATCAGACGATATGATAACAAAAAGTGAGGCATAGGGGTCTGTGAACGCTATTACTGATACCATTTTATCTTTCACGGTAGCGTTAGAACTAATATTTTTTTACAGCTGGCTCGTACCACTTACAGTTAGTTGTGTCAGTCATAGGAGCTATGTGTAATAAGAATAATGGTAAAGACTGGTTGATATAATCGGGAAGAAAAAGAGGAATGATATATTTAATGCAGATGACCTCATACAACAGCATTCTAGCAAGGTATGTTGTAGCGTTAAGTGCCTATGTTCTTATTTTACACACCTGTGGTACAATTCAACATTATTTAAACACCTGTCGCTTTTTCAACTCACTCCAATGCATCCTAACACTAGAGAGAATGCCCGTGGATCTTGTGGAAAGTCAGTAAAGGCTGTTTTACCTAAATTCTAATCAATAATCTGTTCTCTTCCTTAACATGGAAATGAACTCATGTCTTCTGAGATACCGGATGACTTTTCTAACAATGAGGAACTCAATTGAGGTGATGGAAAAGAAAGTTGTTTGGTGTACAACATGGGTTAAAAATAAAAAATTTTCTCGGGCTTCCTAATAACATATTTCCATCCATAAATTCAAGGGTTCTCTATGAATTTCTTTCTTGTTGGCAATATGACGATCGCCTATTTACCCAGAAATTGCATTACAAAAACTTCATTAAAACTATTAATGCTAAATCATTATGCGTACAATTATCCCGTCCGCCTTTATTAAAAATACATAAAATTACCATTTATTTTTAAGCTGCCATCCTTCACAACCAATATCGTAATATAATTTCTGATGATAATGTAAATTGTTTTTGCTTGGTAAATAAACAAATATTTATGTTATTCCTAGCAGCAGAGGCCAGGTAATGCGCGACCGACTGAGAGAGAGAGAGAGAGAGAGAGAGAGAGAGAGAGAGAGAGAGAGAGGAATGAATGAATGATCACACATGGGCCAGGCTGAAATCACTGATAATGTATGATGACGTGGATTAATTGGGCACATTGACAGAGGCGAGTATTTATTTTGCATGCTGATTTCCTTTTAGACCATGGAATTATATGTATTCTGATCCACGGTCAATAAATCCATTCACCATTTCCATCCTCTATACTATTACTTTTTTGCAGTGTATGCCACTCAGCAGAGGGGGAAATACCACCATGTGTGAAATGTTAGGGTTTAGGAGACAAAAAGGAAAGAAAAACTGAATGATATAAGTAATTTATCCCTTCCCCCTTCCCCACTATCACCCTCCCTCTCTACCACGAGTGCCACCACCACACCATTATTATGCGACAAAAACAACTTGTGAACAATTATATGTCCATGTAATATGATGCAAGCGATGAACAACTTTTTGCCATAACTGTAAAGTTGTGTACTTGCATGTGACAATGACAGAATCTCACAAATTTTATCGTAAAACCTACAAGTGTCCTGGACAAAGTAAAAAAAGATATCGAATTAAGAGTTTTGACAACACCAGTCATGATGGTGATAAAAGGAACATTTTCCTCTCCTAATTACGATTTGTTTTTTAAGGAAGAACAAGAGACATGGGGAGATTCTGTACTCTCCTTGTCCTTCCTGCAAAAAGTAATTAATATATAAATAAATAAGTCAATAAATAAAATGAGATATTTGCAGTACTGTGAAGGCGGTCATCGTGTATGTTTGTGAATCCATGCAGTGGGTTTGGTAATAACCAGTTTGCTGAAGTAGGTAGACGATTAGGACACTGCAATAGCCAGTGGATGTTTGAGCCCACGATTACACGAGGAAAACCACACACTCTTTTAGTGCTTTAAGACCTGCTGCTGACCATAAAACCTTGCTGAGAGTGGCAGCAGCAAATTCCCACCAGTGCAGAAGAAAAGAGAAAGAGAGAGAGAAAAAAAGAAAGCTTCAATCGAGAGAGAGAGAGAGAGAGAGAGAGAGAGAGAGAGAGAGAGAGAGAGAGAGAGAGAGAGAGGCTTTACCATTTAACTCTTTGGGATAACCTGTGTAAATATGATTTTGTGTGTGTGTGTGTGTGTGTGTGTGTGTGTGTGTGTGTGTGTGTGTGTGTGTGTGTGTGTGTGTGTGTGTGTGTGTGTGTGTGTGTGTGTGCATAAAATAAATACGAGACAGGCTAAGGCCACCCTCCTTCTGGTGACTGAATATAGAGTACAATTATCCCATGACTTTTATAGGGCCACCCCAGTCTGCATGCCTTCCCTTACTGCTGTGTTGCACAGAGAGAGAGAGAGAGAGAGAGAGAGAGAGAGAGAGAGAGAGAAGAATGAGTAAGGTGAAGAGGTAATGGATGTACTTCGTTTACCCCATCATTTAAACTATCCTACAATTGTTTGTCCCGTATTCTTCTCAGCTAAGGAAGCTCTCTAGTTCCTCTTACTCATCAGTATTTTTCTCTATGTCGTATTTTTACTTCCTGCAACTCCAGTAACGCACAAACAGATGAATAATATCATTTGGTGTTAGCTAATATAATCACCTAGCTGAAAACCATTGTTCGCTGCTGGCTGGAACAGAATATTAATTTCCCAGACATGAAATAACTGTTCCCTTATTTTATTTTTTGCAATTTACGCTAATATAAACATTGTAAATAACATACAAGTGAATAATAAGATGTAGTGTGGTAAATATATCGTTTAGGAAGAGGTGCTAAAATGTCCCCCGAGCTCAGATGAAGACGACCCTCTCTTAAACCTCAGATCAAAAAACCTAAATTGAAAGTTTCTCGGAGGGGATGGTAAAATTAGACTCTCACTTCGTCGCGCAAGTCCTTCCACACAAACTTTTCTCATTTTTTATCGAGGACTAAGCAAAGTCAGAGAGGGAGAGAGAGAGAGAGAGAGAGATGGGAATGGGGGAGAGCAACAGAATGATGCAAGGGAAACACAGCGGTATGTGACCTATATTGCCAGTGAAATGCAGCATGAATTCATGGCACAATAACACCTGTTCGACAGTTACACAGTTGCACGTTATGCTCTTTAATCAAACGTGGAGAACGGAACAACCAGGAATATAATTTTACTTTATTTATTCTACCACGTTAATTATAGTCGGCAAGAAAATTTGGATGTTACTGGAGGAGATTTATCAAAATCACACACCATATTTTGTTACTCATTTATTTTTTTTTTTCACATATTAAACATTATCACTATTTACTACTCTGCCCTTTACAAAACCTTTACATTACCAACACCAACGTTTCTCCCCTTCCCCGACCTTCTTCTCTTGCCCTTCTTCCTTCTCCTTCTCCTCTTTTTATACTTCTTATGTTCCTCCTCTACTACTTCCTCCTTCTTCTTCCTCCTCCTCCTCCTCCTCCTCCCCCTCCTCCCAGCCCGTGCTAGGAGGCTTTATGGTGACACCATTTTCTGTGGGGGTCATGGGGCGGCAGCTGAATTTCTACACAAAATTAAATATGAACAATCTGCTCAACACTTTTAGTGAAACGTAGGAAGACATAGCATATGGCTTTCCAAGTTTCTAGATTACAGTGCGTATTCTCCTCTATTTAGGAAATCCATCTTATCGCAATAATGTGTACAGTCTCCTTGGACAATACAATTTTATAACACAGAAGATTGAGTTAATGTGGTTACGGAAGATAAGCCCTTATGGAAGTGGAACTAAAAATGTCCGTAAGTTAACGAGAATATGACCCTAGGTCTTGGTGTGACTCCATCATGGTCGAGGCAACTCTCGTATTCTGTTCTGGCTTAACCTTACGATGTTTTTTTTTTTTTTTAAGTTAAACCGGGGACAGGAAATTGAGTGTGTTAGTACTGTTACATAAATTTAGCCCCATTGTTTTCCATACACCAACAGTGTGAAATCTTTCTTCTTACTACTACGTCTATATAGGCGTGCCTTTATAGCAACCTTTTTCATGTGTAAGGCTAATTTTCTTTTCTTTCGTTTTATGGGCGACCAAAAATCGTTCTATATGCTAAAAACTAAGCTATTTTTGGAAGTCAATCTATCAGAGACTGTTTTTAAAAACAAATGATTTTTTATTACTTCTCAGCCACAGAAAAATATGACAGCTGCAATAACAATCTAGCACTGTCCCGACCATAAAGAGGGCTAAAAAGGTAAATGAAAATTCGTATTACATATATCTATGTGAATGCGTTTATCAGTAGACAGGAAACATGAAAAAATACAAGACTGGAATGATGGAACGCGTAATTAAAAAGAGAAATATAAAAAAAAATTAATGATAAAGAGGGAATACCAAGGGAGAGGGGAGAATCCTCGCCTGCAACGAGCAATACTGGAAATGAAAAGAGTTTATGAAAGAGGAAAGAGAGGGAAGAGATACGGGAGAGGAAGGGCTGGGATTGATAAAATACGAGGGTAATATTTTGCTTGGAAGGGAACAACACAACATGTTCAAAATTGAGAGTGTGTATAAATAAGATGGAAGTTCTCCTGAACTATTACTGCTACCTTCCTGCCTCAAGATAAAGGACGATTATTTTTGCCATTTGTCCTGAATACACATTTCGTAATTTTCCCACTAATGGTCGGGACAATTCCTGTAATGTATTCTAGCTAATGTTATGCAGTTTATTTAGCTGAGACTGAGTTTAAAAGCCCTATAATACTTGGAAGTTATCACGCTCCAAGTCGAGATAACTCTGGTGTCATTTAGTTTCAGTTAATGGAGAGATTTTTATCAGCTTATAATGAAGTGCAGAAGAATGACAGTGTTAATACTTTCGATGCAACTCTCCTATGACGTTCCAGTTAATGCCACATTATTTTATTGACCTGAGAGTCAATACAGAAATCTGATTGTAAATTCTACCGCCAGAGATATTCTCATGGTCCTGACAAGTATAGCCTGATAGTGTTAATACCCATACCTTAGATCATCTTCCTGGTCGGGACAACTCTGGTACTCTACTCCATCTAACTCCAGACGATTTTCCTCAGCTGAGACTGAGTCATAAGATTTTGAGAGTTATCGAATGAACGCACCTCTGCTAACATCATCAATTCTGCCAAAAATTCTTGTATGTAATAGGCCTTAACATACTGAAACTACTAACATATCTTGGTAGTGCGTCTCTCCTAAGTTAAGTCAATTATCTGAGAGTGGGAAAACTATATATCCGGCCATCGTGGTGAAAGGATTAACATCTGGAGAAGACAACACGTAGAAATTTAAGTAAGAAACAAAAATACGAAAAGGAAGAGAGAAGACTGAAAGAGGGGCGAGGAAGGAGGAAGAAATGGATAAGGGGACGACAAAAAGGGGACAGTGTGAAAAAATGGGAAAGAAGGAAGGTGGGAAATATGCAAATAACAAAGGAAAAAGATGTGTGAGAATGTGGCCTGAAAAAGGAACGAGGAAGGAAGAATAAATGTAGATTAGAAACAAGAAGAGGCAGAAAAACTCGGGAATGAAGGGAAACTGGAAACAAAAAATGGTATGAAAAGAGGGAAGGAAACGGTGTGTGGAAATGAGGTAAGGAGGGAGATGCCGGGACCAAGGACGAAACTGAAAGAGATGATCGAAGGAAAACTGGCGGGAAAAACAGGAAATGATGCCTGGAGGAAGAACAGAGGAAGGCAAGAAGGATTACAGTGACAAAAAAAAGAGACTGAGTATAGGGAGAAGAGAAAGGTGGCAGTGATAGGAAAATAGACGGAATAAAAGGAGACAAGAAGGAATGGAGTGATGGGAAAATAGACAACGGAGAGATGAGGGGAGAGAGAGATGGGAGTAACAGGAAAATAGACTGAATGTACAGAAAGGGGAGGATGAAAGGGATGGGAAAACTTATAGTGTGGAAGAGAGAAGAGAAGGGTGGGAGTGATAGGAAAATAGACAGAGTGGGGGGGAGGTGAGAAAGATGGGAGTGTTAAGAATGTACAAAGACAGGAGGGAGGAAGAAAAGATGTGACGGAGAGGAAATAATTAAAAATGGATGACTGAGAGAAAGCTTAAGGCGACGGGAATATATAAAGAAGAAGCAGTGCAAGAGCAGGCTAGTTATGCTGCACAAGAGGAAGTTCCTGGAAAAACGGTTATGTTTAATGTATAAATACTCTCTGAAAGACACACCAGTTGGAACTGTTTTCCATGACAAGGTGCCCATAAAGAAAAAACTCAATAAAATGCTAGAAATTCTTCTCATTATACTACAGAGTCAAGTACCGTTCCCTTTAATCACTTTCCTCTCCCTTCCATCACCAGTGTGGACTATTTTGTGCCCCTCAGCTCTGGCCGCGGCAAACTTGTAGCGACACAAAAGGCGACATACGAGACTCCTTTCATGGCACAAACTGGGCACCAGCACTAATACACACGTCCTCTCGTCTTACCTTTTCTACCACTCTTGGTTTATTCTGTTTTTCTCATTTCCCAATCTGTCACTCTTGTCTTCTTTTCTCTACTCTTCTTCTTTACTCTTCCCTTCCCTCTTCTTCCTCGGAGTCTCCAGCTTTGTCACTCTCAGCGTTTCTTTATTAATCTCTTCTCTCCTTCTTTTCGTCCTCGTAGCTGTCCCCTTCTCCACAACTCTTTACTATATTCTTTCTCCCTCCTCCTCTTCGTCCTCTCTCATCGGTGTCCTCCTTTCCAACACGATTTGCTCTACCTTTTTTTTCCCCTCACCTCCTCTTCCGCCCTTCCTCCTTGGTGTCCTTCTTTACACCCACTCTAGTTTTACTTACTCTTCTCTTCTTTCCTTCTCATTCTCTTTTCCTGTCTTCTTCCCGCTCCCGCGCTTTCCCGTTTTCCTCATCGGGGTCTCCCTCTCCGCCACACGCAACTGTATTTTATTCTTTTCCTTTCCTCTATTTATTCTTCTTCCTCAGCAACACCCTTTCCTTTTATTTCATCTTCTCATCTTTATTCTTTTCCTCTTCTCCTTTTCCTCTTTTCCTGTTCGGAATCACCCCCTCCCCCTCCATCGCTTTCATCTTTTTTCTTCCCTCCACTTACCCTCTTCTTTTTCGGCGGCCTCCGTTCCCCGTTCTCTTGGTTGAAGAGCAACGGGATGTGGGAGTGGTAGGACCAGTGATTATTGACTTCAGTGATGTCGGTGGGCATGAATATATTTACAAAGGACAGTGCTGTAGCAGATGTGTTGCGTTCTTGATATGAGGTTAGATTAGTTAGTACACGGTAAGCTTTCGGAAAATTTAGGAAAATTGGGACTACCTCACTACACCACACTCAGTACAACGACATCTTAACTGTATTCTTGCAGCTAGAAGACCTATTTACCTTAGTTAAGACCTTGTCTGGCAAGGGTCTTTACTATAATTATACTGTGCATTTATGTTCGTGGCCCATAATTTCCGATAGAATAATTGGTGCCTGCATACATCTTGGCTGATGTATGAGGGAGAGTACACTAAATGACGAGGGTATTTACTGCCACTTAGTTACACCGCTATGGCAGTATACTAACATACTTGTATATATGACCTCCTGTGACACACACACACACACACACACACACACACACACACACACACACACACACACACACACACACACCACCCCACCCCACCATCAAACAAACAAACACATCCTGTCGTCCCCCCCAAAAAAAAAAACACCTACACCCAACTAGGTTACTTCCTGCTGTGAGGGGGAGGGGGGTTGGTGTCGGAGGGGAGGGGGCGGTGTCTGGGGGGAAGGGGAGGGGGGGGTGTCTGGGGGAAGGGGAGGGGGCGGTGTCTGGGGGGAAGGGGAGGGGGCGGTGTCTGGGGGGGAGGGGAGAGGGCTGTCATGGGTTATATTACCAGTTACGAAAGAAATATAGTCTTCCGAGGCCGCAGATGTTGCCATTGTGTTGTGCTGGGGTCGTGGTGTGGTGTGGTCGTTGTGGTAGTTGTGGCAGGAATGGTTGTTGGAATAGTAATAAGAGCTAGCAGAGATGGTCTGTGGTATGCTGCGGTTGGTGTGATGGGAATAATTGCTAGGGTTGTAACAGTTTGTGGTGTAGTGTATTGTGGTAGTTATGGATGGAATTGTTGTGCTGAATACAAGAACCTCTGGTGTGGTGTGGTGTGGTGTGGTAGTAGCTGTAGTAAACTTAACAATTGCATTACTTGAAAGTTATGGTGTTGTGTGGTGTAATGGTGGCTGTGGTAGGAGTGACTGGAATATTAGTGGCGGAAGCTTATGGTGAGGGTGATGGCAGTAGAGGTACAGTAGGATTGTTTGTTGCACTAACTACAAGATCGGTTACTGGTGCTTGCGGTGTGATGTGCTGTGGCTGATTTTGAGGTACATCCTAACCATGAAACGGATCCAGCATTAAAACTGAGTGTAGAATAGTAATTATTATTCAGAGGAAAAAATCGATGACACTAGATTATCGGCTAATGACGCAGGAGAGGGTGGGGCATAATATAGAATGAATTGGACATGATAAGATATACAGAGTGTAAAAGTCCAAGACAAAAGAGACGTCAACTGTTTTATGGAGAATGTTGGACAAGTATCCATAAACTCACTTCAGAGGGAATTGAGTAAAAGATGGCTTGTAGGTTATTTTGTATTTCAAAATATCCTCTTCCTTTTATAAACGTTATTATTATTTATGATGCACAAATAAAGAATCACAAATTAAGTACATACTGAAAAATCAAGTATACTTCAATTTTCCGTTAGACTCCCTCAGCTCTTCCCTTCTTTTTTTTTTCTTTTTTTTTTTTACGTCTTATGACTCCCTCATCTCTTCCCATCTTTCCTTCTGCTTTTTCTCTTAATGCTAATGCGTATTACTTGGTCTGTTGGTCCTCCAGGAACTACATAAACATCTAGAAATTAAAAGTAAATAGGTAAGCTACTTTACAGCTCCAGCCTCTTGTACCGGGTCAACACTACAAGGCCTGGGACTCCTCCATATTGACTAATCTTCTTAAGCATAAATCCTTCGCTTTACAATCGTTTCGTACCTGTGTCATTTAGTGCTAAGATGTTCCGTAACAATGCCTGTTCATACCAGCGTCATCTCGTACCTTATGATATCCAAACAGATATCGGAAACTGATTATTTTGTAGGCAGATTGAAACAATATTCCGCTGTAAAAAGCTTCCTGAATTGTCAACTATAATTGACTTAAATAATATTCATAATACGTGCATTTTGTCAGAATAACTACAGTCCACAGTTTCATATAAATAATTACATTTCTTTATCTTCAGTTGGGTCATAGATCTGGCCGCCAGCTCACAGAGCCTGTGACTTTATCTTGTTGCCTGTACCGTACTCATGCCAGATGCTGAAGATTTTATCTCTGCATTTTTCGATAATATTTTTCAGAACTTAGCAAAGGAGTACACAAGGTAAACATACTAAGCACAATCCGTAGAGTGGGTGAGGCCTATTATCGTAAAAAAAAAAAAAAAAAAAAAAAACGCTAAATTCTGTACCCACATGATACAGCTTTATTACGAGGCAATGTTCTGTTTGCACATCTTCAAATGGATTAACTTACAAAAAAAGGCTTTATATACACATGAACTAAATGGTGACAGGCCACAAAGTAATGTCAGAAGCAGGGGAAACAATGTCAAAGTTTTACCTCAAAGCAGTTATGTTTAGTCTTAGTTTCAAATTCAGTATTAAAGATCTCATTCGCGTAACGACACAGGTACGAAATGACATGGTTACAAAGTGGCTGTGTTACGAAATGACATGGGAACGAGACGATTCGCTGCCAATCCTTCACTGAGATGATTGCTCTTTTTAGTGTATTCTCTCTTCTCTCGGACGATTTTATCTAGAGTAACACTATGGCCCTCATTCTCGTCGGTTAAGGAACTCCCTAACACCTTTTCCATGGCTGTTTATTTTTTATATGGCTGGTTATCACCGTTTTCTACATTATTTATGCAGAGTAAGGCGAGATTGGAAGGATGCATGTAACACAAAAGAGGACAGTATGGTGTATTAAGCAAAATGAATCGTTTAGAAAAAGGTGGTAGGGAGCTTCTTCAACTGACAAGAATAGGGGTCAATTAGATCTCTGGTAACTTTACTATTTGCCAGCCGTCTTGACCCTAAACCCTTCAATACGATGACCTACTTTTAGATTTATTCTTGGCCCCTTTCAGACGATTTCATTAAGCTTTATGGAGACAGAGGAAGCGTTTATCCCCCTCATGGCTCGAATCAACCCCAATATTCTCTCCCAGCCAACACCGGATGATTTAATTTAGCAGATAGTGAGGCATGAGAGTCTAGCGTTAGATGGAAGAAAATACTAGAGATGTCCTTACCATGAGAGGCTTAATTTTACCAGTATTAAGTCTTTCTGGCCGCTATGACTCAATTTCAGGTTGACTAAAAACTGATTAACATGAGACAGAATAGAATAAGCAACTGAAGAAGGCTAATATCAATGCTAATAATGCACAAGTGAAATGTAAATTAGTTAAAATTATTATTATTAGTATTATTCTTCATTTACAGGGCACCTTCACCCATGATGACTTAATACATAACACACCTCGGCATAATCAGTAAAAAATACCAAAATTCATGCCCAATAAGAGCAAAGAAATGAGAAAAAAAAAACTGAATGTCCCCGCTAAGACAGTTTTTAGAGAGAGAGAGAGAGAGAGAGAGTTCTTTTCTTATGATATTTTCAAAGAGAATACCACACACATTTTTAGCACTATTAATCAGCTGCAGTTAATTTTCAGTTTAATCTAGTTTTGATTAAAACTATTGCCGAGAATGCACATCTAAACTGTATTTCTCTCTCTCTCTCTCTCTCTCTCTCTCTCTCTCTCTCTCTCTCTCTCTCTCTCAAGTACCTACATAACAAAAGAAAGAAATATGTATTAAGCAAATTACACAAAACACGTGTGTGTACTTACGTCTCCAATTCCACCCAAAAACTTACTTCCTTTTGCGCCGAGGGAAAAATCACTCCCTTCATTAAAAGTTTCTCAAGAGCCGATTAATTATTAGCCCTTGAGATCCTCCCTCTCAGTCGGGGTTTTATTTTACTTCGTCTCTCTCTCTCTCTCTCTCTCTCTCTCTCTCTCTCTCTCTCTCTCTCTCTCTCTCTCATTAGGTAAAACTTTTCTCTTTTACCGCGCTTTTTTGCATTAATTTCCTTTTCCTTTGCCATCTTTTTAGTTCCACACTTTTTTATTTTAAGTTAGCCTTTTCTCCTCTACTCTTTATTCGTTTTTCTCTAATAACCTCCCTTTTACGCCTTTTTAAACAGGGATATATCTCGATTTATTTTTTTTCGCTTCTCGTTTTATTTTGGTTCTTTACTTTCATTGTTTTATTTTTCGTCAATAATTTCTTTCTTCTCCCTCCTTTCCACTGTTCTTAACACGTCTGGTTTGTACGTCTGCCTCTGTTTTACCCACAACTTTTTCTTCTCATCTCTACAGTTTCTTAATAAGCCTTTTCTTTACTTGTTTTTTGTGGGAGTTTTTCTCCTTCCGTTTATTCACTTATATTTTGCTCTCCATGTTTTCGGCAGTAGTTTCCCTCCCCTTTTCTCTCTATTACTTTCATAATACACCTTTTTGCATCCTTTACTTCAAAATAATCTCCTCTTCAGCACTTTCAAGCCAGCAGTTGTATCTGTTCTTTCGTTTTACCTGCATTTTTTTGCAACACTTGTGTTGTTCACATATTTTCTGGCAGCTGACGAATGAGGATATAAAGGAGCGTTGTGGTGTGGATGTGGATGTGATAGGAAGCGTTATGAGGAATACACTGAGGTGGTTTGGCCATGTGGAGAGGATGGAGGGTGAAAGACTGACGAAAAGAGTGTATATGAGTGAGGTGGAGGGGGAAAGAGGGAGGGGGAGGGCGAGGATGAGATGGAGGGATGGGGTGGAGAGGTATATGAGAGAGGGGGGTGTGAGTTGGGAGCAGGGCAGTGTAATGGCGGGGGACAGGGCGACTTGGAGGCGATTTGTTTGTGGCCACCCCAAACGGGATTGAGGCGTCTGGCAATAGATAGATAGATTTTTTTTCTCTTTTCTGCCTTAAAACTTTCTTTCTACACTTCTCCTATACTGGCTATGTTGATAGCAATGTTTTTCTTATTTTGTACACGACATCGCTCTTGCTAATGTAACTTTTGTAGCAACTGTTACCCTTCTCTACGCCATTCCTTGTCTACGCTTTCTTTGTTGGCTATTTTTATTTTCATCTTCCTTCCTTTCCAAACCTTTCTTGCTACATCTCTCCTTTCTCCTGTTGTTGTTTTTGTTTTTGTTATTTTTTACAGATTCTCTCCTCCTTCTCCTTTCCTCCCTTTTTCAAAACTGCTCTCTTTTGCAACATTGACACTATGAAATCCACGACAGACTCTATATCTGCAACAATCAGATTCGCGACAGAGTCTTCCTCTCCGACAGTTTTAAACAATCACATAGTCAGTAGTACAAACTACTTTTGTGGCAGCAATCCTAACGCCGCCTAACCATACCAGAGACTTTTTAGAAATCGCCTATCACAGATCCAAAGCAACAATCACATCCACGACAGTTTCTGATCACACATCCCTGTAACAATCACATGTACTACAGGGTATTTTCGGCGATACTTTATAAAAATCAATCAACAAGCGTTTGTACTACATTCTTTTCAGGCGGATCCTTAGCAACAATCACACAATCGGAACCCTGGCAAATTTCTCTTGAAACATTTAGACAGACGGCAGATTATTCTCACAGATTCTTTACAACAATCGCTTCAATTATATCCCTTGCAACAGCCACTACAGGCTTTTCTCGGATCCTTGCAATAATTAGACAATCACACCCACAGCAGACTCTGCTCCTCACAGACCGCCTGGCCGGAGATAAGGTGATCCCAAACTTACTGACGGAAGTGGGAAAGACAAGATTCACGATCTAAAAGGCCTTCTTCCCGCTGAGAATTGTGTGTACGTCTCTCTCTCTCTCTCTCTCTCTCTCTCTCTCTCTCTCTCTCTCTCTCTCTCTCTCTCTCTCTCTCTCTCACTCTTTCTGTAATATATTTTCAGTGCCAATAAGAGTACAGCATAATGTCGTGGCTGAGGTCAGTATAGTCAGTCAGGCAGTGGGAAGTGTCGGGTGTCCTTGAGACCTCAGTATCAACAGTAAAATGAACAAGGCACTCAGTCACAAACAATGCATCATTATTCTTGTTTGCCATTGAGATATAAAGGTAAAGATCTTGTCAATTACTTTTCTATAAAGCCTGACATTTGGACAGTCTGGCTAGAACCCAATTCTATGCCCCAGTATAGCAACTGTAAAGAAAAAAAAAGTGAGAGCCAATGGATGGGAGGGGATTAAATGTGTGTGTGTGTGTGTGTGTGTGTGTGTGTGTGTGTGTGTGTGTGTGTGTGTGTGTGTGTGTGTGTGTGTGTGTGTGTGTGTGTGTGTGTGTGTGTGTGTGTGTGTGTGTGTGTGTGTGTGTGGAGACTTAAAACATGTTAATCGCATTCGGAACCCTTTCGACGCCAGGTATGACAATGGCGTGAGCTTACTTCAGTCTTGATATCGTTCTTGGACAAATGTTTGGGAATATGCCCAGGCGACGCTCATACCGACCAGCATAAAACGCCCATCTTCACACTGTGCATTACTCCCGCCTCCCCTCCTCCCCGTCATCCGCCACCGTCCACTCTCATCCCCCCACTCCTCTCTGTCCACCCCACCCATTACTGCTGTGATGTAGTGAATAGCATAAAAATGAACATCTCATCCTGCAACCCAACTCCAACGCGTCAATTCAAAGGGCTTTCTTATCCCGTCATCGTCCTCCATCTTCTGTCATCAAAGTCCATCCTACACACTCGTCTCCATCCATGACATCTAGTCTTGAAAAACTTGAAGCAGCACATCACATTATGACACCAGTAAGGTTCCGTGTAATCATTTGCTATTCAGGCTACTGTGTGCAAATTCATCCATCAGACCTAACTGTATTTTCTCGTCATTCAGGTTAGTTTATATAAATTTAAATATCACGCTCGTTTTTTTTTTTTTTTTTTTCGCTGAGGATTTTATATGTAACTTCGTGGTTCATGCTTCAGTGTAGGTCATTCATTAGTCATTGCGACTACTTCTGGTATATACAGTTTCGTCCTTCAGGTATCAATCTCCAGGCTTCGCTGTTCGTGTTAGCCTTCAGGAGATAATTTGTGTTCCACGACTGAAGAAGTTTATCTCGTCCTTCAGGTTTTCGCCCCTTCAAAATTAAATGGCATTTTGTAAATGCTGTACATATCATACAGGAAGAATTATACAACTGAATGTTGTCATCCAGCCTTAACATAGCGGCAGAAAGTGTTATTTTATATTAATAGGTACTTGAGCCAACAGACTTCCTTTTTTATATTATTACTTATATACTCCTCTGTGCTCAGTGTTACATTTGCTGCAAGCACGAAGGGCGGATTAATTCTTCCCCTATAGTAGATTATCAAAGCAAAATCGTCACTGAACAAGAATCAAAAAGCAAACTAGCAACTCCGCATTCTAAGGTCACCAATGGAAGTGAGTGTACCTACTGGGAAGAGCCACCTTGAATTAATGTTTCTTCCATAACAATGTGGTAGTGGGGTTGGATGTTCGTATCTTCAAAATAGCATTAGAATGACAGAGATTGCTCGTAGTGAGTATTTATTTCCCTGTTGATATCAATATTTTCAAGGACTGTGTGGTTTATTATATATATATATATATATATATATATATATATATATATATATATATATATATATATATATATATATATATATATTTCACGAAATATAGCTAGTAATAAGCACTGGACCTTGGTAATAAGTGGTGTTCAACATAATGCTCTTCCAACGAAGCAACTGGAAACACACACTTGGTGGAGAAACGTAGTTTCATAACCAGTTTATGTTCATACGGTCCTTGCAGACCTCCTTGTTCCTGTGAGAATGGGTGCAAGGAGACACAGTTGCTCTCTTACCACTGGGGACGGTCGTTTATTCTCTGAAGTGAGAATCCTGCTGCGTCAGCGAGTGTTGGAGCTTTCACCACTTCTCTCACGTTCCCCTCACCTATCCTTTTCCTTTCCTGATTCACCTTGTGTCTTTCACTTTTATTCCATTTAAAATAATTCTATTAGTCGATATTCAGTCTCACATAATTTTCACTCTCCCTCTTTTTCTCGCCATCCTTCATTCTTACTTTGTCATCTGTTACTCCTCACGTCCATGAGGTATTTGCTGTACCTCCTGTGTTCTCTCGTTGTGCTCCATTTACTTCCTTCTCCAAATATTTTCCCTTCATCACCGCACCTTAGCCCCGTCCAGTCCACATATTACATGTTCCTTTACTAATTACCTTCCCCTGCCTGACACCATCTCCATCACATCATGTGTCCTTTCCCTGCCCTTTATATTCCTTCTCTTCTTAGCACTTGCCCATGACCCACACTCCCTGCATGACCCACACTCCCTTCCTGCCTCATATCTTGCACCACACAGCTATTGTCCACACCTGATGCCCCTGCCAGTTTCCCACACACTTGGTTCTAACCCTGGCCCGTATTGTCGTAAGCTTCTAACACATTTTCCTTTTTAGCGTATTCCTGCACATACGAAGTGCTGTAATGGCATTTCCAAAAGGCGTATTTACTCCACATAATTTGAAATTTTGTATTAGCTATGTTGTCAAGTCTGCAGTTCATGCCATCGGGAGAATCGACAGCGTGCAAACATACGCAAGAATTTGAAACTACATACTAGCAGCACCCACTTTAAGTATGTTCCACGGCCTCCGTTTCCAACTCTAAACATGAGTTGTACTGTACGTACATCGGGAGAGGAACTTGTATCATCTACGTCACAGTGGCTCCATGCACTAGCGAAGCAAGATATGCTTTGCACCTCTCTTCCCAACACATAAAATGACTGTGCAGAGTTGACATTTGTTTAGAGTTTTCTCCTTTCTTTCCATTTCATGCAGTTCTCCCACCACACAACTAACCTTATGCAGTCGCTAAGTATTGATTTTACATTAATATAATTTTTAAAAATCATTGGCTACAGATGACATATATTTAAATACAGAGTTCTGCTCCTGTTACCTTTGTGTATTATTTTGGGGTTCAGTTTTTTTGGCCTCGTCGGCTGGGTCTGCATAAACCGTGAATTCTTCCACGTCTTTCCGGAAAGAAAACGGATTTTCTTGTTGCGTTGTTATGTTTTACCAGGCCACTGTTGTTGTCCTCTTTACACACACACACACACACACACACACACACACACACACACACAATCTATCTATCTCTGTCTATCTATCTATCTATCTATCTATCTATCTATCTAATATATATATATATATATATATATATATATATATATATACAACAAGAAGAAAATCCATTTCATTTCTGGAAACACATGGAAAAAAATCACTGTATATCCTGACCCAGCTGACGAGACCAAGAAAAACTGAACCCCAGAATAATACACAGGTGTAACAGGAGCAGGACTCTAGACTGAAACAAATGTCGACTCTAGCCAATGATTTTAAAAAATGATATTAGTTATTGCTGTCGTGATCAACAACAACAACAACAACAACGACGAGACGACGACGACGACGACGACGACGACGACGACGACGACGACGACGACGACGACGACGACGACGACGACGATGTTAAAACTAGCATCAGTATTGTTGCCTCAACATCAACACTGACATCAGTATCGACATTAATATCATCAGCCACAACCTTGACCGGTGGAAGGCTTTTACTTCACTTTGACCCAATGTATTTTGGTCTGTTTAGTACGTCCTTCACATTATTGCACCAGCTACTTCCCCGTCACACACACACACACACACACACACACACACACACACACACACACACACACACACACACACACACACACAACGAATCTTTCCTCCCCTCACAACCGAACATTACCCAAGAAGTATTGTTTGTGGGGTCGTATTGTAAGTGGCTTTGAAGATTTCGTAACACCGCTCCCTTTGCGATTTATTCCTTTCATTTCACCACATAATATTATCTTCATGTTAAGGACGCAAAATTGCAAAATGTCAGTATTAAAATTATGTAAATAGTAATCAAGAGGATGAAAAAATGTAACATGCAAAATAAATCGGTATGGAGGGGGTGTTACGAAGCCACCTGCACCACCCAGAATACGGTGGCCAGCTCAGGGACCACAATAACACTGTGATGGCATCTCACATCGCCACCTGCCTGACCACCTACACCGGCCTGCTCTTAAGTGGGCAAGTCTGTTACACTGAGGAGGATGTTGAGTTTGAGGAAGTGAGACATTAGTGGTGGAGAGAGAGAGAGAGAGAGAGAGAGAGAGAGAGAGAGAGAGAGAGAGTTAATACATCATCTATAGTAAAGACAACTGCGCTTAAATCAGGAAGTGCGTTTTGTATTTTTTATTGCTTTCTCCAGAGTATTTTATTCAGCTCAAGATAGACATATTGTTCAGGTATAGTCTTCATTATTCCCTTTGCAACATGACCTCAACCCGAAAACTGCACCAAGTTTGGCTTGCAATAGTAAGAATCATGTGACAGAGACATAATCAGCCTGAAGGAGATAGCCTCTCTCTCTCTCTCTCTCTCTCTCTCTCTCTGGTAGGCCAAACTGACTGGTTAATGCAGCCCCCACACTCATGAACACGGTACATATACAAAGTCAATACAAAATAGATCACGAACGCCACAGCAACCATAGCTAAGATAATCAAGAGGCCGGGGTGAGTACCAGAGACAAATATTCACGAAGGACTACACACATGCTTCTTTTTACAATTATGAAACAGCAGTAACAAGTATCGCCACGCTTAACTGTGCTGGGTCACCTGCCCTAACATGACACCCGTGACGTCGAAAAAAAACGATACAAAGCTTTTTTTTTTTTTTTTTTTTTTTTACACTATCATTTTCTTGCACCTGTAAACTGACAGTATTAACTTCCTCAATAAGGTGGCGTCCTCTCTCTCTCTCTCTCTCTCTCTCTCTCTCTCACACACACACACACACACACACACACACACACACACACACACATACACGCACTTCAGCCATAACTCACCAATACAGAGTTCATTCCTGTTGCAAATTGGCGTGGTAAAATTACAATGCCATCCTGTGGTCAGCAAATTAAGTATCTTGAATCATGATACATGGTTCGCTTTAACCTTCAGGCTTCCACTGACGAATTTTTTATTGTATATCGGTAAACGCCAGGTAATGTTGTTCATTTATAAAACCTACCTCCGTGGGACTGTTAAAACCCATCTTTAGTAGCATCTTTGTTGATATAGAAGTTTGCAGTTTAAGTTTTCACCAGGCAATATTTTTAAGTAAAGAAAATCTGCTCACAGGACTTGATATTAACGCTTACGAGCACTTGGCATGTAATGCATATTCATGTTTGTTCAATCTCAGTTGTGACCTACTATCACTAATGTTTATGAAGGTGTAAAACTACGGCCTAGCATTTCCCCTGTCAATACATTTTTATATATAAAAGGCAGGTTGAAAAAAATATTTATATATATATATATATATATATATATATATATATATATATATATATATATCGTCATGGTGGTAAACAAAATTTCTGCTGAAAAAAAATCCAAAACATAAACGCCAATACCAGTTAGTTAATTTGTACGCGACCCCATTACCGCCGATATCTGTTTTCGATAATGGTGATTATGTCTGGCAACTAGCTGATGCTTCTGTGGGAGGGTAGGTGGCCAGTCCGACCCTCACCCCATCACACCCCTACGTTGTCACACTCATCATACTCTGACACCTTCACAACACAATATTTTTACTACCCACACCATCATCATAGACTAGCACCCTGATCTCACCACACGCTCTAATATCCTCATCACACAAACACAGTATTTCTACACACACCCTCATTATACACTGTCATTCGCATCACTCACTCTGATTGCTTCACCACACCAACACATCATCGCCACACATTCTTAAAGCCCTCATAACAACACCTTTTGACATCTCAGCCACACACCATCAATAAGAACAAGAGACACGGGAAGACTCTGCATTCCCCTTTCCCTGTCCTGTCTGCAAAAACAAATATAACGTACAATAATCTTCCTTTCGTAACCAAGGTGTACTCGCATTTTCTGTCGGTGGAACAAGAGGCATGAAAAGATTCTGTAATCTCCTTTCAGAAAGAAAGAAAAAAACAATTACCACAGGAAAGCGATTGCAAGAGTATATGTGAATGTGTCCCCAGTTTTTTAACGTTTTTCCTTTCTCAATCCCTGTAACTTAAAATATGCATCACCACCAGGATAAAACAGAGGCACTACATCACACTCTAAGATAAATCTAGTTCCAGCCGACAACAAACTTGTTTGTAGAGTTTTCAATCATTATTTCAGCAAGAATACTTTTTTTTTGCCCCGGTTGTTTATTTGTTATTATGATTATTTTGTTGGTGGTAGCACGAGTTACTTAAACAAATCGCTGTCTTAACAAAAAGCTTATAAGGATACAAGTACAAGAGAATGCTATGACACAGCATCAAAAACAAATGACCAAGACTGAGGGGTCTTCCTGCTTTACTCTCCTTAGCTTAAATTCACAGAAAAGCTACCATGATCACCGCCTACCCTTGAAAAAACAAAGTGAGCTGGCCAATACATATTGTCGTCTGCTTTCCTTTGTACGCGTTTGTATGTTCTAGAAAACCTTGCAGCCTCGTCACTGAAATAAAGTAACATTTGATAGATCCTTGCTAACACCATGAAATTTTATCCATCCTGAGAGAGCACCACATTAATGATGGGAATAATCAGGATTATATCTAGCTCCTCCTGTTGCAGAAATCTACTCAGAGCTCCTCCTGTTGTAGAAGTCTACTCCGAGCTCCTTCTGTTGCAGAAATCTACTCCGAGCTTAATAAAATCAGGAAAGTCCGGCAAACATAAATAAATAAATAAATAACGTTTACGAGAACAAGGCCCCCAAATCAGCATATTCAGTTCCCGTTTTAGCTGAAACGTGACATGCAGTATTTGCCCCTCCTCTTTGCACCCCATTCACCAAGTTCTGAAAACAATTTTACGATCTGGTCAAAGTAACTGACTGGAGTGCTGAAAATAAAAATCCTGTTTGCTTGCGTGGCCACGCTGCACGTAGGCAGTTAGATTTACTGATTCTCTTTATTTTTTATTCCTAATTTCATCAAGACATTTCAAGGTCTTCATTATTCTAGCTAACTTATCATTTTTTATTTCCATGCTTATTGGAGTTGTCTTTTTCCTTTAATCCTACTGCATCTTCTCCATATTATTCACCATTACTTGTTGGATATAATCTGTGTTTACCCCTCGCATACCTCTCGTCTGTTAGTATTTGCAGGATCGCTATCGGTGTGCCGTTTTAGATATTTAGTATTGTACAGCAAATTTCTCTTACAACTCTTCGACAGCTGCACCGCCTCCAGCCAGAAATGTTGTGCAATATTCTCTGCATTTACCTGCGTACATTTTTATCTTAATGGTATAAGGCCTGAGTTTATCTGGTAGGTGCAGAGGTGTATATGAATTTCCTCTGGTAACAGAAATTTTAAAATGTGCCAATGGTTTGACTCAGAGAGTGAAGCCAGGATATCTGGGCCTATTATTTCTAGGACGGAGGTGCTTGGTATGTCTGTCGGACCACAGACGATTCTTTTAATCTGAACGCAAACGACAGACATGCCCTAAGTGAGCTGTGGAAACAGTTGACTATTAGGGGAACTTTTAGCTCTGGCTGTTCCGGAAACTTTTGAGATCACTGTACAACTGAAGAATGACAGTTGTTATGGGTGGGAGGATAGGAAAGCTGGCAGGGCAAGAGGCGCTAAGTGTCAACGGGGTGCAGGCACAGAGAAGGAAGTTCTTATTGTGTAACAACAAAATACTGACTGAAAAAAAGGAGAGAAATACCCCGTAAAGACAGATAAGAAACTCAAGACGGAAGAGCCTCAAAGGATTCCAATATCTGTTTCTCCGCTCTTGAGGGGTCGCCTCAGAACGAAGAAAATCCTTGAAGAGAAAAGTGGAAAAATATCTTAAATTCCAGACAGGAGGAGAGGCGGGTCATGACGTTTTCTGGCAACACGCAAAAGGTCACACAAAAGAAGCCTGCGCACACCTCACGTCTAGAGAGGATATGAAAGATACAAATTCTTCAAAACTGTAAGAGACTATCATTACTTTGAACAAACCTGTGGTAGAAATCGCTTGAAAATGACAGCAATATAAAATGTACATGACATATTATTACTGAAAAAAAGTATCCTTTGTTTCGACTAGAATGCTTTGATATATACAGTCATTAACTCTATTACAATAGTTCCTGACAGTGGGAATACCATGGACAATTTCGAATGATCACACGTATGTGTTCGAAATGTGGTCATAGTAAAAAACGACGTAAGTAATCAGCGAATATATTAATCTCATTTACAGAAGCCAAATCCATTAGTTACTTCCACCAACGAAGTTGTAGGAGGTTCTGTATTCACCTATGTTTGTATGTTTATTTGTTTCTTTGTCCACACGATATTTCCAAAAGTTCTCAGTTAATTTCAATGAAATTGTGTGGAAGGGTGGGCCCTGAGCCAAGAGAGATTTGATTACATTTGGGGGCGGATCCGGATCCCATGTATCCCGTACAATATATGTTCTCAATGAATTTCAATGAATTTTTGTGGAAGGGTGGGCCATGGACCAAGAAAGAATTAATTAAATTTGGGGTCGGCTCCGTATCGGACATCGGCGGAGGTATGCGCTCCCTGAGTGTTTTCTAGCTGATTCTATGTAGCATGTATAATATTATATCACCGTCATTTCCGAGAGAAAAACTCATTCATATTCTCGTATCTGAAGTGTGGTCTGATAAAACAAATGTGCAGTGAATGTGAACCTCTCAATTATTAAACCCCAGATCAAGAATAAAGTATACTGAGTTGATCTCCCGTTAACTATCTGCGTTGTTCAGTTTTCAGCAGTCAAATTTTCGTTTACATAAACTATTTTAAACATGAATTAGGCTTAGGAGGGGTTGTGAGTAAGATTCCTGAACACTAAGCTTCTTGAACGTCTATTGAATCATGCGACTTGTCTGTGATACACTTCACTCCCACACACACACACAGGATCCCTTGGGCTACATTAACCTCTCTCCCCCCCCCCTCTCTCTCTGAAAAAGTAAGCCCCTCCCCCCTCCACACACACACACACACACACACACACACACACACACACACACACACTCGCGGAAGCAAGCAAGCGCGCGGGAACTGTACTGAACCGCTAATCTCCAGATTGCCTAACAAAAACGCTGCCAGAAAATTAGGCAGAAGTGAAGCGCTATATTCACGTTTAATTAACCTTAAGTGGTAGAGTACTTTTCATACTCACAAGCCATTACAAAACACGGAGGTATTTATATCCAGGAAATCTAACATTTTAAAACAATGAAATAGCTAACTTATGATTTTTACACATATGAATTAAGACAACTCGTATCACACATCTGACATTTTCCTGTATTACAATGATACGGTATCGTTGAGTTTGTATGTATGTATTTATGCATGTACGGGTATTAATCTATTCCTGCTGCAACTAGACAGTTTTATTCATCTTATAGGACACCTGTTATTGCGATGGGGTTAATGGAGGATCATACGATCTCTCCATATAAAGAGGTCTTCCCTAAGGTACGCAAAATCGTCTGGTGAGAGGACGTCTAAAGATTTTATTCAGTCTGGAGAAATACCTCTCGCGTTTTGCTAATAAACTGTGGCGTAGTATTTCTCTTTTGCTTCCGTTCCTTTGACTCTGCTCTCTCGCGTCACTTTCGGGAACTGGGTGTGTGTGTGTGTGTGTGTGTGTTTTTACACGATTCCATTCCATTTAGGAGAGAGGTTCTGAACTGGATGGGTTACGCTTTTCTTTAACTCTCTAAGTATGAGAGATCTTTCCTAAGCTGAACTAAATCGTCTGGAGTAGCAAAACTAAGCAAGGAAAAATGTCACAACATTTTTTTTATATTACAATACTGTGGCATGGTATTCCTCTTGGCATCATATAACGATTTTATTAGTTTTGCAGCTGATCTTGCTACTAATGACGATTTTATATAGCTCTCGAGAGACCTTTTATTCCTGCCACTACATGGCAATTATTTTATTTAGTTTTGAGGAGACTGAATGGAGTTGCTTCTATACCCTTCACTGTCAGGATTCCCCACATATTACATAAATTCTTCTGAAGATACCAAGAACAAAGGAAAAGCACGTCCTTGGGTTGAAGCGTTCAATTATGCAAGCACCATCGTACCTTATTTTCCTTCCCTAAATCCCATAGCTCACGGCCAGGCTTCTATTTTCCCTCGAGGCAACAGGATCAGTAGTGGTATCCCTCGCCTTCCCTACTACGTGCACAATTCATACTACATACTTAGCAATATACAGTTCAGAAAACCAATTTCAAGAGTAGAAGGCTATACCTATGCAGCTTAAACGAGACAGGAATTACTATTACCATTTAAAAAGTGTCGTCTTTCAGATTTTTTCCCCATCCATTAAAGAATAAGAAAAAGGCAAAATACAAATGGTAAAATAAAAATAGAGCGTCAAAAGGAAAAAATCACGCTGACAAACGCAGGAAAAAGGCTAGCTTTAAAGGGCAAAGGCAATCAGACTTGGGATGAGATAATGTAACATGAGATATTAACACAAGTGAGTGGAAAAGGATACTAACTAAGGTAAGATGAGAAATAATGTCATTCGGTGTCCTGAGTCTTGGAGGAGGAGCATGTGTAACATAAGTGTTATGGGTCCAAATGCCACATGTGTCGTGATTAATTCCATTGCATTTTATCAGACTCATTCAGTAGAGTTAATCAGTCAGTGCAAATTATACCTGTATTTTTTATTATCATTTTTATCCCCCCCCTCTCTCTCTCTCTCTCTCTCTCTCTCTGTTTATTTTGCATTCCATCCTATATTTATCTTCTTCCTTTGTCGTGTCGTCTTCTGAATCGTTTCTCTTCTTTCATCTCGGGTCTTCTCACTGATTCATCCGTCTTTTTGTTACACTCTTTCTCTCGCTTCTGTCTTTCCATTTCTTAGGCCCCTCCTTCTCAGTTCATTTTGCATTTCATCCTGCGTTTTGTTTCATTTTCTCTCCTGTTTCTTCTAAACTACTTTTTCTTTTCTACTCATCCAGCTTCTTCATGCCAACCCCCCTTTATAAAGGATCTCATTTTTCTTTCCACCACTTTCTTACCATCACTCATAACTCCTCCCATTGTATTATTTCATCCTTCCTCTTCTTTCGTGTTCCCTCTAATTATTTTTCTCATCATCCATTTCTCTCCTACTATCTGTCTTCCCATGTCCTTTTTTTCTCGTGGCCCTCGTCATATTCATTTCTTCACTCATGCGTCTCTCCTCTTAATATGTTTTGCAAATCATCCTGTATTTGCTTTCCTCCTCTTTCGCGTTCTCTTCCAACCTCCTTTTCTTTCTGCATCATTCGTCTTCCCTCTGTTTTCTCCCGCTTTTCCTGTCCACTTGTTTCTCGTACCCCTCTTTGGATCTCCATTATCCGCATTTCTCTTCTTCATCTGGTCCCTGTATTGTTTCATCTCGTACATTCTCCTACGGTTTTCGGTCCTTTCCTTTGTCTCTGCATTTCCTCATCTTTCTCCTTTCTGCCGTTCTCGGTCGCCCTCCTTCCTCTCTGCATCATTTCTGCACTTTCCTTTCTTGTTTCTTCTTTTTCCTCTTCATGCATCTCCTTATATGAATCCTTTACCATTAAAAACGAGACATGTTACAGAATTTAACGTTGTTCCAGCTGCTGTCAAACAAATTATCCACCTTAAGAGACTACTCCTGAAGGAAAGGAATTAGTGAATGCTGTATCAAATCACTCATGTTCAAAAAATTTCTCCAGTGATAAAAGAAATAAAAACTGTCTAGTATTAACAAGAATTAAATAATACGTCTTTAAATTGAAGTTAAAACCTGCTGCATTTGATCGTATTTGCAATAACTGTTTACACGTAACAGGTAAAGAAACATTCCCTCTTATCCAATACACTACTATAATAGGACTTAATATTTATTTTTTTTAGTTTTGCCCCCAAAAGATTATGGGCGATTTTTTGAACTGATGGTGGTAGATGTAGCCTTTATTAACTCCTTCACTACTCTTTTAAGTCGAATAATGTGCGGAGGTGGGAAGAAAAAACTATAGAAGTCGCCATCGTGCTGAAGGGATTACAGGAGACTGGGGCACCCTTCCCTGATTTAAAAAAAAAAAAATGAACCTCTAAAATGAAGATCATTCCAAATCCGTTCTTAGCATCTGCACATACACACTCCTACCAGTCCTCCTCTTCTTTCCCTCTCCTTGTGAATGTTTCTGGTCGCTTTCGCAGTCATGAAATCATTTCGTGGTAGCAGGAAGCGTTTAGTATTGTAGTGGTGGTTATAGCATTCTAGGTGATGCATTGCTTAGCCCATCCAGCCCACCATTGGAAAACCCGAGTTCGATTCTCGTGCCGGTCAGACTTTTGGACGATGTTTGTTTCTTCTTTATCCATATTACCACTACCTTCATATGACATTTATGCAAGGTAAAAACAACGATCTGATACAAAACTAACAAAACTAAACACAACGTACTGCTCTACTTTATACGGCATCAAAGTTAAGCAGAAACTCATCATTTAACACGGCACATACTCGTATTATGCAGGTCAATACTGGGCTGGCAAGAGTTTTTGGGCGTGTATGAATCGCTATTTCTTCGTTTAATTAACTGCTCTGACTTGGGTTTAGCTGTAGGTGTTGAAATGTATTGCTGGACAGATAGTATGCTGTTCACTGGACCCTTTACATTTGTGGGATAGAACATTAACATTATGTAGGATAGAAGATGGAGAAGAATTGAGAGGAGTGAAAGTTGAAGAGGAAATAAATACACATGGATAAAAAATAGGAGACATAAGACGAGACAGAACGAGATGAGGGAAACGGAGTGGGAATCAAGAAAATATGATTGAATATGGAAGGAAGCGGATAGGATACAACAAATAAAGGAATAGGAGACAAAGAAAAGAAGAAGAAAAAGTGGGCTGAATGGTGAAGAAAAGAGGTGAATTCAAGACGAAGTGAGGGAAGATTGAAGAGGAAACATGTATACCGATAAAACTGGAGAGGAAAACGTGAATACTAAGAGACAGGAGAAAAAATTATTGTAGGATTTACCAGCTTAGAGTCAGGACATACATTTTGTGCTTTTAATTATTACATAATTTTACTCTGCTTAGGAGACATTTTTCTCATTTGAGGGGTTACATCCAGTCATCAGTAACCACCATACTATATGATTTTTTTTGTAAGTTGATTAATAGTCCATCAAACGGTGCTTTCTATGTGACTGAACATTGCTTCTAAGCACTAATATATTCGTCAGTTACAACGTGCTAACCAACTGTGTTTATACATATACTTCACCCCATCCATAGGTGGGAAGAAAGGTCAGAATCATAAAAAATGCTGATGAATATGCTTGATTTTCACGAACACTGTTTTCAGTTGATATTCCAACAATACGATAGTGGGAGTGAAGGTGTGAAGGAGGTAAAAATGTGTTCCAACCCAGGAAAATAAGCACAACAGATAAAGTCAGGAGCAGCTTCGTGATGGATTCATAAATAAATAGTTTTGGTTAGTGTATTATGTAACACACACACACACACACACACACACACACACACACACACACACACACACACCACAATAAAAACATGCTAGTGGTGTTGTAGTCACAATACACGTGTGCGTGTACTTTATTATAACTGCGAGCAACAACCATTTTCTACGTGTAAAACTACTGTAACATGAAACTTTTTACGAATAATAGAACTGCGTATATTGTATTAGATTCTGCATCAGCCACAAGCCCTAAATGATGTTTGTCAGTATTGTTATCTCATAATTCTTCTTCCCCCTCCTCCGCATAGCAATTAGGAATGTATTGAATGAAGGGCCAGCGGCGATGGGATGAAAAAAAGGATAGCGGTAGCATAAAAACTGGGTGAGGATGGCGCATGCAAGGGTAATCGGACTGACGGGATTAAAAACAAAAAACGGATATAAGTCAGAGAGAGAGAGAGAGAGAGAGAGAGAGAGAGAGAGAGAGAGAGAGAGAGAGAGAGAGAGAGAGAGACGGGAGGGGGAAGCTGGGAGAGAAGTTAAAAAGTAGAATTTTGGAGGCCAGCGTGCAATAATAGTGTCTGCATAACTTTGTTTCCCCAAGACCAGTAATATCTTAGGGAAAACATGAGACCCCAAATATTTCACCAACGAGAAGTTTGGACAATAAACCTGAAATACAGAGGGGTTGTTAAGTTTTAAGGAGAGACAAGTTTTGATTGCTGCTGCCAAGGTTGGTCATGGGAGGTTGACGGTGGGTGCTTTGACTTGCTCGTCGCAACCCTTTCATTTCGGTGATGCAGTTTCTACACAAAGGTCTTGTCATTTACAGACGACTTTGACTAACTTATAAAAGTTCTCTAGCACTGAATGGATTAAGTGAAGGCTGTGACTAACCCCTCTACTTCCAATATCTCTCCTAAGCTGAATAAATTAAGGTTGCCAATATTCGTAAGGGAATCCAGGATGGTCTCCACACAGCTGCACTACACTGGCATACCTCTGTGCAAAGTGCCGTGATGATTAGTGAACGTGCAATAACTTAGCATTATTGAATTTGTGTGTTTATTTGGTGTGATCTTTGATTCCATTAATTCTAACCAAGCTTGGTGGAGGGCAGGACGGTTAGCCAAGAGGTTGACCTATTGCTTGTTAGAACGACAGGCTAAAAGTTAAAGTCGCACGACTACAGTAGATGCAAGTTTGACTTAGAAAGGTGTGCTTGGAAAGTTTATATCGATACAGATCAAGCCTGATGATTGATGGAGGATAATACAAGAACGAAGGGGTTCTATTTTTGTGAACAATCAGTCAAAGGTCAAGGCCACATAGCAAGGTCAAATTTCGACCCGTGTGTCTGTGTGAACAATAGTGTTAAAAACAGTTTTGACCCGAACTGAACTAAGCTTAGTGGACGGACTGAGGATGAGCCAAAGGGATGAGCTAATGTTTTGAGAGTAGTAGGTCAAAGATCAAGATCACATATTGGGGCCAAAATATATATATTTTCAAAATCTGATTTACACCAAATTTTGCAGAAGGGTTCCGGGAAAGGCAAGAACAAATGAATTCTATTTTTAGAACAATCAGTCAAAGGTCAACTCACAGGGAAAGTCAAAAGCCACCGTCACAGAACAAAGTCGAATCAGTTTTTGTCTTATTATCGCCGAATTTGATGGAATGATTTAGGGTCAGATGAGAAAGAAGTTTTTTCGATTTGAAGAACAACTGGTCCAATGTGAAGGTCATATTCCAACGGCAAATATTCGGCCGTTAGTCCAGTTGGTAGGCGCGGGTATTACACTCACTGAGGGCTCCTTTTTTACTTGTTTCTCCATTGGTCTATATCAACATATGTATCAAAAAAATGGAAATTTCAGTGACAGACTTATAATTATCAGCAAGGGGGATGGATGGCAAGATGAGAAATCGCGACGGAGTAGCATTCCTCATAACCGGTAGAAATGGATAATACATTTAGTAACATCTGGAGGACATATGAAGATGAGATTCTTGTTCATTTAGACGTATCAGATTATGAACTTTAGGAGATACTTCTGGCTACGTCTCCCTGATCACGACACTGGAAAGTTAATACAGCAGTCAAGATTTCTCATCTAGATACTCGTGCATTAATCCGGAAGAAAATCCTTCCAGAACTAAGTGAAATTCTAACTCTTAACGAAAATAATAAAACACTAGAACTGAAACCGGATATGGTAGAGGTGCATGATATGTTCTGTCATGTAACTTTTTTATTATTCATCGACTATCAGTTTCCAGCATTTATATACAGGTATCTATGTCTATCTGCCTGTCATTTATATATCTACCTATCCAATCTCTCTCTCTCTCTCTCTCTCTCTCTCTCTCTCTCTCCCAGGCTCCTTCTTCTCCTCCCTTTGTACTCTCAAGACCTCTCAGCTAAGTGTGAAGTACTTCTTGGAGTCGGAGTTATGGAGGGAGGGGAAGGAAGCGGGAAGCAACAACAGTTAAGATCACTGACACTGCGAATAGGAGGGCGAATGGGTAACGTGAAGAAGAGAGATAATGGTGATAAAAGAGATGCTAAAGGTAGAATTGACCAAAGTCTGGGATATGGTCAGTTTCTTCAGTATTCCATTTCACTTTTCCTCCCCCTACCCTTCAAAAAAGAAAAAAGGTGAGATTCGGAATGTCTACCCGTCTGTCTATCTGTCTGTCTCTCATTCAACTCCTACACAAATGGATGGACTGTAGTGAAAGTTGGCATGTAAATAAATCTGGTTGACTGCAGCCAAAATGTAATCCCGGGAAAAATATTGGTAATATTTTTACCACTTCCATTTAAAGTTTCCTCTGCCAGAATATTCTTAAGATGAGAGAGGTTTGCTATGTTTCTCTGTCTCCAAATGATTCTCCTTGACATGACAGCTAAGTCAGGAAGATAAGTGACGGATATGCCCTAAGTGTGAAGTAAACGTAGCGAAATCTTAGGCAAACTTTTGTCCCTGGCAGCACGTTGTGTTGCCGCTAACAAAGTATGTCATCCAGTCTTCCCTGATATTGATTTCCTTTTTCTTATCAAAGGTCTCTTGACTACGAGCACCAGTTCCTTCTTTAACCTTCTCTCATTATCTACCATATTCTTTCTTTTCTGGCTTCATTGTCACTCCATATTTCTGTCATATTTATTGTCGCTTTGCTTTTGCTTTTCTTTCGGACCCTCTTCTCCCTTCATCTTACTTAAATGTACGCACTGTACAGTATAACTTCTCGTAATTTGCATTCCTAAACATTAACTAGGGATTAAGCAGAATGTACTGGCCTGGGTAACCTTGTGTGCTTGTGGGCGCTGATTAATTACCAGACATTAAGTTATAGGAATGATATAATGTTCTATTTGCGTGAAGCTTGCACGAGTAATAAATTAACCTGGAAGTGAAGGGTATACCTGTGTGCTGGTTTGGAGAATATTCTTTTCATTCCGGTGGATCTCTCATCACGTGAATAAAATCACCTTTTTTAGCCAGAATGAAATCCAAAGTGAGCTCTCGACTGACAGGACTGACTACAGGGGGTTATTTCTGTGTGATCTCTCTTCCCTTTTTTCCCCCAACCAACGTTAACTCTCTCATGGCTGAAACAGTTCTAGTATTCCATTTCTGTTAACATCAGATGATGTCATGCGTTTCACTGAGTCATAGGAACCTGTTAGTGTTAATACGACCATTACCTTTCCCATGGTCAGGACTTGTATGGCACTATGGGTGTATTCTATGACTGTTCAGGAGAGAGGGAATCAAACAAGCATGAGAGTGTTAACTTGTCCCAAAGGTATGTTTACCAGTTCACTCTAACCAAAAATAGAGGTGGTGATACCTATGGCGTGTCAGGTATATCCACCTTCACTTTGATGGATGAGAATGTGGGGTTTAATTTCGTTTCATATTGTAACTTTCCTGGACTAGATTTTAGGCCTATGTTCCTGCTGTGTAGCGGGCACTGACTACTTCTCTCTAATGACTTAGTTTTAATTACTTTCTTGTTATTTCCTTTTATCTTTTATTAGTGTTTTTAGAGCTGATAGATGGTAGAGGGATGTCCAAGATTTGTGCTGGATGGGAGAGCAAGGTGAAGATGGGGGGAAGGAAGAATGAGATAATGGACTTTAAAGGTCAGTCGATGAGTGGAGGGTGTATACGAACAGGAAAGACATGTATGTGAAAATGAAATAGGTAGGAATATTGGGAGAGCAAAACGTATAGATTAAAAACGCATATGTTATAATGACCTTCGTGTACTCGATAGGTACATTTCTTAAACTTTCTTCTTCAGGATGGCATTTAGGGAAAGGGAGAGTGGCTGGTGATGAAGGTGGCGGAAGAGAGGACACAGCAGCGGAGGACACCATTCAGGAAGGGTGAACTCGTTATCCGGTAGAAAACTTTTTTACGAGCAATAATCCACCATAATTATCCTTATTACAGCTTAGAGTACATAAAAAACAGTGCTGTGAAAAATGCTGACACTATAGCATTAATTATTGTTGTTTCAGAGAGATTTTTGCTCGAACATAACTATTTTTTTCATGCCCAGCGGAAAAATAAAGGAAGCAACATTGCCATTAATTTCGTACTAGCCACTTATGCAACCAAAAACGGGTCCAATGTTCATTTACAGAATGTTTTTTCATGTGCGACCAGGAATGTACTTTCGATCCACACCTTGCATACAGTCAGCAATTAATGGCAGTATATTTTATGCAACACAGAAAATAATGTGCTGTGCTGTGCTACCTGGGGCAGACAATAGACACACGGATAATTGCAACACTGGAATCGTCATATTTAACTGAGTTCGTAAAACAGGCTCCCAAAATACGCTGCTACCTTCTTGAATAATAATAACAACGATTGGAGGTAACCAGTGTTAATTATATGAGATAAGAACGATCCGTCAGAATTCTGTTATCTTGTGCAGTGTTTAGGTTTTGTAACTGCAAGAGTACAATAAATGAGTTTTGAACTATTTAGTGACCAGATGGACTTTTACACCTGCGCACAAAAGCGCGTGGGGGTTGTGTGTTTGGTTCGGTTTGTCTTTCTATTATAAAGATTATGGGAAAATGTATATACATTGGATAGAACTGAACCAAATTTGGTTAAAACGATTGAGGACCATCAGAGGAACCGGCGAATACTTTTTGGCCGAAAAAGGCTATAGATCGTAGTCAAGGGCAACGTCAACTCAGTTTTGATCCGGTTTTGATCAAATCTGGTGGAAGAGTTGAGGACCAAAAGAAGGAATGCGGTTCAGATTTGAGAACAATCGGACAAAGGTAACGGTCACAGGACTAAATGACAGATTCGGCCATTTAACACGAAAAGGTTTGATTCGGTTTGGATCAAAATTGGTGGTAGAGTATTAGGGTAGCTGACGATGCATGGTTCCATTTTCAGAAAATGACGTCAAAAGTCAGTGTCAGACAGTAATGCCATCTTAAGCTCTTTTATCCAATTTAAACCAAGCTTTGTGAATCGGCTGAGGGTCTGGTTTGGAAGACGTAATTAGAATTTAAGAGCAATAAGACAAAGGTGATGGACACAGGGCAGGGTTAGAGGTTCGGCTGTTAGGTCTTTCCATACGATCACTGGCTACCTTGTGTCTTCGAGCAGGTTGCTTTTCAATTTGATAGCATGTTGACGAATCACGCTATAAAAAGGAGATCAAAAGCGAGGAAGATTACCCAATTCCTCATGTCTGCATAATTGTTTTTCAATAATTTGTTACCATATTGCAACATCACAGGTGCCCACTGACCATGCTGATTGGCCTTTAAACCTATGTAAGGCGCGGGTGTTGCATTCTCTGAATGATTCCTATTGTTCTTTCTGTTTGTTTGTGAATTGGAGGCTCGAAATTGTGCTCGTGTTTGATGTAAGTTAAGAACTGTGAACTTATGAGTTTACATTAGAATACATGGATTTTTGCCTCTGAAGGACACAGGATGGTAGGTAAATTAGATGTGAAGGAGAGAGAGGAGGGTACAGCTGGAGACAAGAGTTCACCTAGAATAACAGCTTTTTTGTTTCTTTGTTAGCTAATATTCATACTGTGATACAGGTTCTGCATGCTTCATTGGTCACAGATGATCAGGGAAGATAATTACGAACATGCTTCAAGTGGGAATTAGACGCACTGGAATAGCAGACGAACGTATATAGTCTGGCAAAATTTTCGCCGCCATTCTTCAACCAGCATTGTATAATGCCTTCTTTATTTACTGTCCTCCCTTTTTTGCTTCTCATTCTTCCTTAAGCGACAGAACGTTTCCTTCAGTCTCATACTCTTGTTGTTTGCTTCCCATTTCTATCACATAAAAATATCTCATTTAACACATTTCATTGTCACAGTCTGCAAAGAAGTGTTAGCAAACTTGCTTATGTCTGTAACCTGGCTATATTAAATAATTATCTAATCGTCATTCACCCTTTCATCTGTCTCCTTTTCACCATCCATCACCCAGTACAGTAATTCTTTACACTGACGAACAGAAATGCAAGCAATGTTTTCGAGATGATGAGATAAATAACAAAAATTAAGGCTGGAGGAAAAAGGAGGGAGAAAAAGAGGAACAAACCAGGTGAGAGGCTGCCCATAGAAGGAGAAGAGTAAGAAGAAAATATTTCGATCAAGAATATCAATTAATCTTACAATGAAATTATACTAATAAAAAAGGGCTAGATGCGGACCAAGTCTGTTGTATCTCCACAATAAGGCAACTTTCCCAAATCTTGGTATAATTCCTCAATTTCATCAAAATCACGGAACAGTGAAAACAAGACGCATTTTATATATCCCTTCAATGCGGTTACGAATCTTATTTTGCTTGTGGCTGACGAAGTGTTATTGATATAGCTTAGGCTAGGCGGATGCAGTGAAGATATTACGCTGAAAAGGGAAATGATGGAATAAAGAGGAAGGCATTAAGCCGAGAAGAGCATGGATCGACTGCGGTGGAAGAAAATACGCAAAAAAATACTGTCGAGTGGAGGGAAATATATGCTGAGAAGAGTGAAGGTTGACTAGAGAGGGAGATGTTACGCTGAAAGGAGTAATGACCAAATAGAGAGGAAAATAATAACCTTACAAGGATCGACTTCGGAAGGAAAAAAACCCGCTAAAGATACAAGTGAAAACAGCAGATGAGAAGCAGAGATGGTAGTAAATGAATATAACAAGAATATATGAAGTAAAAGGAATGCAATGACTAATGACAAGTTGAGAAGGGAGAGAAAGAAAGAATCCAGATGAGGTGAAAAGGTTGGAAAGTTATGAAGTCGGTGAACATAAACTTACTCTTTGACGTAAGCAAAGGAAGGAAGAGAATGCCGCGGAGAGAGAGAGAGAGAGAGAGAGAGAGAGAGAGAGAGAGAGAGTGAGGGGGGCTTTCGTAAAGGTGTCAGAGTTGCCTTTTTTTTTTTTCTTATAATAAATGCATTCTTCTTTTTCTCCATGTCGTTTTCACTCAAGACTTTCTCCCATCATGTGTTCACTTTTTTTCTGTTGCGTTCGTTTTCTCTCTTCATGTATATCTGTCGTTTTTTCTCTCTGTCACGAATCAATTTGCGACATTTCCTTTTTGTGAGAAACCACGAACTATTAGTGGAAAACTCACTGTGTATCGCTCAGCTAACCGTTTCTCCCTCCATTATCGGAGTATACTTTTCAAATAATTCGTCACCGTTTTCAAAGAGTGACCGATTTAATGCACGTCACTAAGTGCTGTACTGAGCGATACTATTGTTTTTTATTGTTCGCCTCTGCTTCCTCATTCGACCGTTAAAAAAATGCGGCCGAGTGCTCCGCTTTCCCACGACTTAGGCAGTCTTGTGATTGATGTGACGGAGGAAGGACCTGTGCCGCAGTGTGAGAGGTCAGCTAGTACCCAAACTCCACTTCACAGTTAGTCCAGTCTTCCCACCCATCTGGTGATACGCAGCATTCATCGACTATAGTATTTCTTTTGTGTATTTTCTAGTTATAAGAGTTTAATTAAGGTGTTTTTCCCTAGGCGTAAGTATTTAGCTATTGCGTGAGTGAGTGAGCGAGTGCGTCTCATTGATTTGATTTGAAATGTAATGTTAAATTTATTTTTTGTAATTAATAAATTTAACAGTTCCTTTTCTCGAGCTTAATGTAAAGTAAAAATCTTGTTTCATTTTTCCATAATTAAGCATATTTTCCATATAGCTCCTAGCTTGCATAAACGTTTGCTTTCATAACTGGTACTTAGACCAGTCTTGTTGTATTAACTTAAAATCCGTTGTGCCAGGAGTTAATGCATCAGCAAGAACCTGATGTTATTATTATTAGTATTAGTTATTTATTGTCAGGGGTGATGTAACTTTCTCCAGAGGCTAACAGTACAGTAATTCAGCAATTGTGAGTAATTAGTCTCTGCTGTGTACTGTTGAGGAAGTTTATAAATTCTCGTTCTCAGAGAATCGTGCTAAGCCAACGTAAAGTAATCGTTGCTTGATGTAGCAAGACAACCATTGTCTCTGCTCTTCAATATTATTGAATATTATTATCAAATTAAATAATATTTAACCATTTATTTCAAAATTACCGTGTTATTATAAAATCCCGTGACAATTGGCGACCTCATTCCAGGATATTAACTCCTAGCTCTAAAGCTATTCACGAGATAGTGCTCACTCATTCATATTTAGGTATTTATCATTAAAGTTTATAGGCACAAGCTTACTGGTGTTTACCCTTAATTTAGCAAGTGAATTTTGCTTTATTAATCAATAGAATACTTAACTCTAGTTTATTCTTGGTAACGCCAGACGATTTTATTCGCTCCTGGGAAGTCGCCGTACCCATTGTGTTTATTATTGAGTCTTCCCAGTCATTTACATTTTTTATTTATTCTTTGCCAGTTAACTGGATAAGACTGGTCACCACTAGCTTGTGTCTGTACTCTTTACTTGTGTTTATTAGTATTCGTCGCTAAGCAGTCAGTACTCAATTTCGGTTTTGCTTAATAAATTAGCGCCATGGCTACTACTGTATTTTTACAGGAAGCCAAAGATATGGGTCTTTCGGACCCAACCGAAATTAAAGAGTATATACTCTCACGGCATAATCAGGAGCAGCAGCGCGAGAATGATGCCCGTGAAGAGCGTAAGATTCAGCGCGAATACGAGCGAGAACAGCGCGAACAACGTGAAAGAGAGCGTGCATATGAACAAGAGCAGCGTGAGAAAGAGCGCGAATACGAGCGAGAACAACGCGAGCTCGAGTTAGAAAAGAGCGACAACAGCGCGAATACGAGCGAGAACAGCGCGAACACGAGCGAGAACAGCGCGAATACGAGCGTGAACAACGCGAGCGAGAACGAGAGCACGAACGTGCCGAACGTGAGGCACGTGAAAAACACGAATATGAAATGATGAAGCTCAAGCGAGATTCCTTGGCTTCAGATACATCTGGTGCAGTTGGTCCAAGCTCCACGAGCGTTCTTCCTGCACATGTCCTGGCGACCCCACGCATCAAGCTTCCTTCATATAAGGAAAGCGAGCGAATCGAGCCGTACATAGCTCGTTTTGAGGACATGGCAGACATGTATCAACTGGATGAGGCAGCTAAGCGGATCCAATTTCTTAGTTTATTTGAGGGCCCTGCCCTCGATATTCTCCACAGAATTCGTGGAGACAATCTCACATATGAGATGATGAAAGCTGCACTCATTAAGGCCATGTATGGTCTCACAGTAGACGAATACGCCAAAGTTCAGTTCATGCGAGCTCGTCTCCAAGACAAGAGGAGACAGCTGTTCAGTTCCCTTGATCGTCTCACAGCTTACTTAAATGAGTGGATGGAGAAAGATGAAACTCCTTCCACGCGATGAGGGGATAATGAGGTGACCTTATGCTGCGTACACAGCTAGAGAGGTCGTGGCCCCCTGCTGAGCTCATAGCACAGCTTAAGATCTGCCAGGTGAAAGATGCCAGCCAAATGGCAGAGAAGGCTGATTTATTTCTTTACTGCATACGGGTATCAAGCTCGTAAGCAAAACACCTGGAGCAGAAAAGATACTGCCAAGTCTGGGAAGCCGTCTCAGACTGAATCCCAGCACCAGGAGGCCATTCTCAGAGTAATGGCCAAGGTCCAAAACCGCAGTGGAAGGACCAGGGGCAAAACACTCCAGAAACCTGAGTGGGAAGAGGTACAACAAGTACCCTAACCAGCAGCAGTATCAGCCACGCAATCGACCGTCGGGACAAACATTTCCACCACCAGCTCCAAGAAAGAGGCAGGAAGCAGGAATGCAGCCTTCATTCCTCAGCAGCAGCCTGGTGGTCACGTCCCCTACCAGTGTGGGTACTTCCCCACAGTTCACTAGTCCCACAGTGACAGTAGAACCCCCTCCACAGATGGCCAATGATTCCATCTCCCCAATATAACCTTCAAGGCACAATGTTTGGCCACAGTGCAATTCAGCAGCCTCAGGAGTGGCCTAGCTGCTTCCTCCACAGGCCCTCCCACAGGTGACAGTACCTTCCTTGTTCAGCCAGGGTTTGTGGCCAGAGGCATTCCTGTGAAGGTCCTGAGGAGACAATGGTTCCTCAGGTTGCTCTCGTTCTAAGCAGAGTTTAGTTCGGCCTGTGAGCAGTATACAGGTGCGACAGATCCAGCTGCAAAACTTATTGATGGATCCAGTGAGATTGTTCCCTGAGGCATGTATCCAGGTGGCATCTCCATTTTATACTGGTATGACACTTGCAGTTGTCATGCCAGAGCCTCTATTTGACGACTTGAATAGTAAGGCGTATCAATGGAGTCAAGGACGGTGCTCCGATGACGCAACTCAGACTTCGGCTGCTGCGGTAACCACGAGCCATGACTGAGACTCCAGACTGTGTCACCCCAGTGATCCATTGAATCGCCGCCGGATCTGATGTGTAAGTCAACTTGTTGTGCAAGAAGACATTCTGACCCAACGCTTGCTACCGTGTGGAGCAAACAAAAGGGTCGAGGAGGTGATTAAGTTGTTCACGTGGAGTTAGAGCTAAGTTCCTTCGCAAGCAAGGACAGCTCTACCGTGAGTCACAAACACCCGAGGGCGCGGTGGGCCTTGCAGTTTGTCGTTTATTCAAGTACCGCCTAGCAGTGTTACAATGGGGTCATTATTCAGCCTCAGGAGGTCACATGGGGAAAAGGAAGACTTAGGGCCGTATCCAGAGCTGACTTTTTCTGTGGGATAGGGACAGGACATACATAGTTTTGTCCGTTCCTGCAGTGTGTGCCAAAGTATCGCCACTACTCCAGGTTATGCCCTTCCTGTGCCATTTATAACCACACCTGTAATCTCTGGGTCAGTTGAGAGACAGGGTAGTGGTGAGGTGGGTGCAGACCTGACGTCTCTCGCCCATTGGCCCCACTAGGACACGTGGCCAGGGCCTGTACATACATATTATGTACCGTAGGTTAAGGGGGAAGTTGAGAGGCGACTCGAGGCTATGGAAGACCCAAGTTTGCACAAGGATTCTCAGCTTCCCGGTACTAATAGAAGTACTGTAGGTTAAGGGGGAAGTTCGAGAGAGAACTACACAGTGCCGACTTGAGGCTATGGAAGGCCAAGTTTGCACAAGGATTCTCAGCTTTCCGATACTAATATAAGTATTGTACTGTAGGTTAAGGGGGAAGTGAGAGCTCCGCAGAACGACTTGAGGCTACCATGGAAGGCCCAGGGTTTGCACGAGGATTCTCAGCTTTTCGGTACTAATATAGGTATTGTACTGTGAGTTAAGGGGGAAGTTTGAGAGAGAACTCCGCAGAAGCGACTTGAGGCTATGGAAGACAGAAGTTTGCACAAGGATTCTAAGCTTCCCAGTACTAATAGAAGTACTGTAGGTTAAGGGGGAAGTTCGAGAGAGAACTCCGCAGAGGGCGACTTGAGGATATGGAGAGATTGGAGTTTGCACTGGGATTCTCAGCTCCCCGATACTAATATAAGTACTGTAGGTTAAGGGGGAAGTGAGAACTCTGCAGAGACGACTTGAGGCTATGGAAGGCCAAAGTTTGCACAAGGTTTCTCAGCTCTCCGATATTAATATAAGTACTGTAGGTTGAGGCACAGGTTGAGGACCCGTGTGTGCGGTTCGAGGCTATGGAAGACCCGAGTTTGCACAGGGATTCTCAACTTGCCGACCATAATCGTGTGCTAAAATTAATGGCGACCTCGAGTGTACTTTTCATAGCATGTACTGACTGCTAGGCAGAGAGAGTAATTGTAACATAATAAGAATTTTTGTCTCGTGACACTTTTGATGCTCCACCCTTAATTGGTTTTGCAGGTTCAGCAATGGGTGCTTGGTTTTGCTGTGCGGTTCAGCTGATCATCTGCCGCACGCTGCTACCTCTTCTCCTCTGCCTTCGTCGTCATGTATTATTTACTGTGTCATTTTACACGTAGGTACAGTTACACTACAACTGTCACACACATACCGTGTATTACATACACCACTTTACACAACAATTAGTTGTCCAGTGTAAATGTAGCGAATTTTCGCTCAGTTTGACCTGAGTACAGGGTTTTCACAGTCGTCACGGAGTTTTTCCCTCAAGCTTGTTTCTATTAACGTAAATACGAGGTTTTTTCGCTCACTGGCGACTGCGACATACTCCTGTAGCAGGATGGCACACACACCACAGTGTGAATCTTGTGTGACTGAGTTAGGATGTATATGTATGTATATTGAAATCTTTCTTCTGAAGGAAGAAAGATTTAATTTCCAAGGGGCGTAATGTCACGAATCCAATTCGCGACATTTCCTTTTTATTAAACCACGAACTATTAATTGGAAAACTCACTGTGTATCGCTCAGCTAACCGTTTCTCCCTCCATTATCCGGAGTATACTTTTCAAATAATTCGTCATTTTTCAAAGAGTGACCGATTTAATGCACGTCACTAAGTGCTGTACTGAGCGATACTATTGTTTTGTATTGTTCGCCTCTGCTTCCTCATTCGACCGTTAAAAAATGCGGCCGAGTGCTCCGCTTTCCCACGACTTAGGCTGATCTTGTGATTGATGTGACGGAGGAAGGACCTGTGCCGCAGTGTGAGAGGTCAGCTAGTATAAACTCCACTTCACAGTTAGTCCAGTCTTCCCACCCATCTGGTGATACGCAGCATTCATCGACTATAGTATTTCTTTTGTGTATTTTCTAGTTATAAGAGTTTAATTAAGGTGTTTTCCCCTAGGCGTAAGTATTTAGCTATTGCGTGAGTGAGTGAGCAGAGTGCGTCTCTATTGATTTGATTTGAAATGTAATGTTAAATTTATTTTTTGTAATTAATAAATTTAACAGTTCCTTTCTCGAGCTTAATGTAAAGTAAAAATCTTGTTTCATTTTTCCATGAGTAAGCATATTTTCCATATAGCTCCTAGCTTGCATAAACGTTTGCTTTCATAACTGGTACTTAGACCAGTCTTGTTGTATTAACTTAAAATCCGTTGTGCCAGGAGTTAATGTATCAGCAAGAAAAAAACCTGATGTTATTATTATTAGTATTAGTTATTTGTGTCAGGGGTGATGTAACTTTCTCCAGAGGCTAACAGTACAGTAATTCAGCAATTGTGAGTAATTAGTCTCTGCTGTGTACTGTTGAGGAAGTTTATAAATTCTCGTTCTCAGAGAGAAGTCGTTCTAAACCAACGTAAAGTAATCGTTGCTTGATGTAGCAAGACCCAGCCATTGTCTCTGCTCTTCAATATTATTGAATATTATTATCAAATTAAATAATATTTAACCATTTATTTCAAAATTACCGTGTTATTATAAAACCCCCGTGACACTCTCTCTCTCTCTCTCTCTTGTCACTTTTGCTTGCACACAACTCTCATCTTAACTTTCGTCCGTCTAACTTTTCCCACATTGCTCCCACTTTCTTTCTTCTCTCTCTGATGCTCTCCACTAATGCGATTCTCGTGATACATTTCCCACCTTATCTTTTAGTCGTTTCCTTGACATTTCGCTAAGGCATCCCGTCTGTCACCTTCCTGACATTAGTTACCCTCTTCATTTTCACTCTCATTTCATTTCGCTGCATTTTTATTTCTCTATCGTAGCTTTAACTTCCATCTTTCATCTTCTGCTCATAAATGTTTCAACCTGTTTATTTATTCATTTATCTACCTACCCACCGACCTACCTACCTTCCTACCTACCTGCCTACCTATTTATCTATCTATGCATCAATTTTTCACCCATCAGGAGTGTCCAGGCCGGGGATTAGGCTGCTTGGTCCTGACATTTGAGGTGTCACCAATCGATAGTCCCTGAGTGGCATTATGTGGGCCCTAAACCAGAATGCTGCACTGTCGTCAACCACATTAATGAACCTGTCGACGAATCACGACCAAAGACAGTATTATGTGCTGTTGTTTTTTTCGTGCCTCCTGTGTTATCTGTTTTGTTTTTTTATAATGAACACTCATATTCTCTTGCCCTGAGAGAGAGAGAGAGAGAGAGAGAGAGAGAGAGAGAGAGAGAGAGAGGAATATTACCACCGTGACAAACTATTTCTCCATGTTATATAGATCATACCCACTCTTCCTGGTTGTTTACCTGATTACTTCCTTTTAACAGAGGTCCCTTTTAATTAGCTGCCTTGCTTTTACTGTTGTTTCCAACGGGACATTAACACATTTAAGTCGGGTGGGTGCGTGGTTGTGTTTGGGGGGAGGGTTGTGGGCATTGTGTGGGGTGAAGGATGTTGGTTTGGGGAGGGGGACAGTGGGTCAAATGGAGGGGCAGCAGGGAGGGAGGGAGGGGTACGGGAGGCCGTCACTGGATTTACAAGGTTAGCTAAGTAGGGCAAGGGGGAGAAATTTTTTGTGAGTTGAGGTCAGAAACTGGGAAACTGAAACTGAAGGAAATGGGTGGGGAAAGCTTTTATGTGCTGAGGATAAAGACAGGTCCTACTTTGGTTCGTTTTTTTTTTCTTCTGTTTCTAAACCCTACCAGGCTATTCATAAAAGTGGAGAGAGTAATGATGATGAAGATGACACTATTAACGACTACCAAAAGAAGACAATAGGGTGAGATGTGGCCGAAAGGGAAGTAGGTGATGGCTAAAACAACAGGATAAGAGAGAGAGAGAGAGAGAGAGAGAGAGAGAGAGAGAGGGGGACTAAAGTGTCCGGCCATGAATGGATGGACAGATAGGTAGAAAAGATAATGATAAATGCTTAATAGGCAAAAGAATGTTTTCTTTTTTAACAATGTTCTTTTGCCTGTAGTAGATGTAATATCAGAGATTTGAAGGGAACTTTTATTCTGCATCATGTTTGGAAATACAGTATATTTATTAAACGAAAGAAGATCATTAATTCTGTTGTTTTCTGGTTTTCGAGTTTAATATTATAATTAGTCCCCTATAACATACTTTTGATCTCTTCTTGATATTATTCACTATTTCCAACTTCCCCTCCTTCCTCTTCTTCCTGAACCATATCTTCCTTGTCCGCCTACCTCATTGCTGATCCTTTTCTTCAGGCCTTTTTTTTTTTTTACGCCACACTTCTTCCTCTCTGCTACAGCTTTTATTATTGTTCTCCCTTCTTCTTTTGTTGTAATTTTCCCTTTCCTCATATTTTCCACTGAGTCGCCTTCTCCTCCTCCTCCCCCTCCTCCTCCTCCTCCTCCTCCTCCTCCTCCTCCTCCTCCTCCTCCTCCTACTCCTCCTCCTCCTACTCCTCCTCCTCTTCCTCTTTGCCTGGCGGTGTAGCAGCTGCTGGTGCAAGTTATGACTCGATTTACCTTTATCACCTCCAACCCTCTCCCTCCTTCACACTTTCTTAGTTCACTCTTCCCTTGTCCGCCTCTGCCCTATGATCTGCCCGTTTCAGCAACAGCAGCTTAAAATTGCCACCTCTCCATCTTCAGTTGAGTGCTGAGGTGTAAGAAGACATTAACATTAGATTATGGTGGAGGTCACGAAAAAGTGCTATGGAAAAGGATGTACAGTCTTAGTTTCTCCTACTCTGCAACTGAGCTGTACCAAGACATTAACACTAAAATATGGTGTAAGTCACGAGAAAATATTAAGGAAACGACGTAAAACAGAGGTGTTGTCTTTTTCTGCCACCGACCTACGGAAAATAAGCCACAATAGGACGATTATCTCTATAAAGTTAAGGTGAATAGCAACACTCCTAAAATCTTTCCTTCAAAATACATACTTCCTTCCTTGAAAGTTTACACTCTTTCCTTCAAACTACACACTAGCTTTCTCCAAATTATACTCTGGCCATTTCGACATGGCCTAAAATTATCATCACTCCATCTTGAATGCAATCCTGTAATAAAAAAATTAATAATGGAATACGCGTCCAAGACATGGAGCAGTGCCATGGAAAGTGTGCAGATACGTAGTATTATCTTATTCAGCTACTGCACTGTATCAACTCATTCATGAAAAGCGGTAGGAAAAAGTTGACAGCCAAATTATTGCTTTATTCTGCCTTTTAGCTATGGGAAATTAGCTAACAAAGGACGAACCTATCCGACAGATTAAGAGAGAAGAACAATACACACTGGCAAAGCCCTTATTTTGACAGGTCTTCCTAATATCCCCCTTATTGTTTGACCTTTAATGTGTGTGTGTGTGTGTGTGTGTGTGTGGGTGTGTGTTTGTTTGTGTGACAAAGTACTTGTATGAATAGGTTTTATTTTCCATTATTACACAATTGTCGTATTTCTTTGGTTTTCCGTAATTCTTTTTCATTTTATACAGATTTCTTTCGTCTTCTCGTCGTATCCATTTCAGTTATGACGTCTATGTTACATTGGTGATGTTCCTTACAGTATTGCCAAAAAATCTTATTTTTCTTTAAACTTTTGACTCTCTCTTCGCGTGAGTTTTCTCTTTTAAATTTATCTTTTCTCATTCTTTTATATTTTGTTTTTTCTTTTGTTTCTTTTTACTTGATATATCCTCACCACTTTCTTTGTGTGAATTTTTTATTTATTAATCCTACTTTCTTTGTTTCCTTTTATTTGTCTGAATCCCCTTTTCTTTCTTCTCATTTGACCACATGTTACCTCCTCAGCATGGGTCGAAAGATCCTTTAAGGTATTACCTGTCCTTGTAACTCAGGATAATCTCTCTCCTTTCTCTCTCTATCTCTCTCTCTATCTCTCTCTCTCTCTCTCTCAGCCAAGCTCATTATTTTTCCACAACAGCTCCTTCCCTGTACAGCATCTCCACATCTTCCCTTACCCGCACGCCGTCAGTTCCAACTCCCTCAGACAAGTTCCCAGCTGCAACTTACGGTAATCTGGCTTCGCTAACTCTGACAGCACGCAATGGAAATTGCTGTGATTCAGGTGACTATTTTTCGGAGTTCTCTCCAATTACCACACCATCTAATAACTTTCACAGAATTATGAGGATATGATCTCATTAGCTTTAAGTTAGAGGATCTATCCAGTATCATCCACATATTTTAGTAGGGCGTATTTGACGTCTTGGGCGGAACGTCACCTCGTTGCGCGAAGAGAAAGTTGCGTATTCCAGCGATGAAGAGAGCTACTTTTGTTTGGCATAGGAATAACAGACATTTGCACCGTTAAGTATCAAGAAGAAAAGTATTCATCTGGTCTAATCTACTCGTACATCTAAGGTAAGCAGAAATGATGATCAAAAAATAATTGTAAACTTGTGACAGACGCCAAAATGCACTTAACAGAGACGTTCGTCTCCATAATTTTGGTCGTTGAGCCGGTAGTGGGATATTTACCCACTATCTTGTGATACAAGACCACTGCATCATCCTCGATATCACAGTTACGTCCCTTAGTTGTTAACCTGGACACTCATTTTTCCGATCAACACACAAAGGGTGAATGTACGTTACACTTGACTCCAGTAGTGCCAGCTGCTAGCTGCAGGAATTGAACACTGGGTCTATCGTGCCGATTCAACAGCGCTCCATTGACAGCAGCTTGACCACCGCGGAGAGAAGTACTTAAATTCTCCAGATATGTGTGTGAACATGAAAACTAGTATCGAGAAATTATACACACGAGGGACCAAACATTTTTAGGTAATATAAAGATTGGAACTCAAAAAAGGAGGAATTGTGAGGAAGGGAGTAAAGAGTGCAACAGTGTGGAATG
>NW_027643789.1:0-73173 GCF_032717465.1 Coenobita brevimanus | reverse complement strand
GGTAGTAATGAGGAGAAAAGCAGAGGGGAGAAAAGAGGAGAAAAAAGCAGTGGGGGAGGGGCGAGGAGGGGGAAGCAGATAGGAGCAAGAAGAAGAAATGAAGAGAGGGGCAGGAGAAGGGAATAGAAGGAGGAAAAGCAGAGGGGGAGCAGTAGGAAAGAGAGGGATACAGGAGGGAGGAAAAGCAGAAAGAAGTAGGAGGAGGAAAAAACAGACAGAAGTAGGAGAAGGAAAGGCAGAAAGACGTATGAGGAGGAAAAGCAGAAGGTGGAGGGAGGAAAAGCAAAGAAAAGTGGGAAGAAGAAAAAGCCAGAAGGAGTATTTGGAGGAAAAGCAGAAACGAGTGTGAACATGGAAAAATTAAGGAGTAAGAGAGAAGAACAGAGACGCGTGATGACGGGTAAGGGGGAGAAAAGCGGGAGTAATTTTTGAAAGACACATGAAAATGTCGTATTATCATGCAATGTCATGGCGAGGAAGATAATTTGTTGACTCTGAGGAGAGATTAATCTAGTCCGGTTAATAACAGTAATGGCAGTGGGAGGTAGGGTAAAGAGAGGAAAGATGAGCGGAAAAATGCAAAGCGAAAAAAGGGCGACATCATAACATCAGCGACAATGTCCAGCAGGAAAAAAAAAAAAAAGAGATAATTAGCCCATTCATGACCGTGTTTTCTTTAGCAGTTAGTTTCAGTTTCCGAAAGATTTTATGTAGCAGAAAGTGAGTCACTTTTATGACTAGGGAGTGTAAAAGAAAATACAGATTCGGTTTTACTGAGGTAAAACTGAACTCAACGCTCGAAAAAGAGCTACATATATATATATATATATATATATATATATAGATATATATATATATATATATATATATATATATATAGTGTATATGCGCTAGGCCTGGAGGGGGAGGGCTAGGTTTACGATGAAAGAGTTGGAAGGTAGGGTGAGACTGGAGTGTATTGGTGCTGTCATGAGGAGGGGTAGATTGAGACGGTTTGACATGTCGAGAGGATGGAGGATGATAACTGGGTGCAGAAAGTGAGAAGTGTTAACGTTAGGGGTAAGGTTGCGACAGGTAGACCGAAAAAGACCTGGCACGAGGACACTGAGTGTGACCTCAGGGATAAGGGACTGAATAAGGAAGCTGCCAGAGATCGAGCAGCACGGAGAGCTACCATTAGGTGACAAAGGCCGACGCATGCAAGCATGTTGGAGCCTTTAAAAACGAAACTAAACGATTTATATCCTTCCTTGCATTAGAGTGAATGTCGGTGGATCATATAGATGATCAGTAAAGGCTATTTGATCAAAAATGTAATCAATAAATTGTTCTCATCCTTAATTTTGGAGCAAAGTCACTCATATTGGATAACAGGTATCCTTTCTAACACTAAAGAACTCAACAAGGGTAGGCTAATCATAGAAAAAAATCATGTGCTGTACGACATGGATATACAGTACAAAATTTCTTCAGTTTCCTAATATCTTATTCAGTTCAGATTCACTTTTTTTTTCCTTGTTGGCAATATGACGTTCATTCATTCACACAGAAATAAAAAATCCTCTAAAATTCATGATGTCATTTGTATGGTTACCATTTTTTACATCAGCCTTTATCATCAGTACATAAAATTAGCGTTTTTTTTTTTTTTTTTACCTGCCAGCCGTTGCAACCAAACATCGCAGTCTAGTTCTGACTACAACTCTAACTCGGCTTAACTTGAAAAATAAGCAAATATATATTTTGTATCCAGCTGCAGAGGCCTGATAGTTCAATGAGAGAGAGAGAGAGAGAGAGAGAGAGAGAGAGAGAGAGAGAGAGAAAACAAGTGAATGGAAAGCTTTAGCATTTTCTCATCTTTCTCCATCATGTCAAGGAAGCTAACAATAATATCCCTCTCACAATTGATATTCTTAGAAGGAAGAATGTGGCACATGGAAAGATTCTGTATTCTTCTCGGCCTTCCGAGGGGAAAAAAATGCTAAAATACTAGAACCGCAATTAACAGGGCCATTTAGTTAATGTCCTTGGTGCTGTGTGGTGTGGGAGAGTGATTCTGTGTGGTGTGGTGTGGTGTGAGATGATTATATGGTGTGTTGTGTTGTGTGTTGTGTTGTGTTGTATGATGTAATGCTGCGTAGCTTCGCTAAAGTCTACGTAAATGAAGTCCCTCGTTTCCTAATATCGTTAGTGAGAGACAGACGGGCAGGGCCCTTCATAGAGATAATTCCACATTGCAAAAATCACAGTTACGATATGAAGTTGATCTTATATTTGCTTGTGAATCCCGTCCCTGGGACGGTACCAAATAGTTCATGAGACTGGAGTAGGCTAAATGAGAGAACAGAGATACTGCCTCAGCCAGTAAGTCTTTGAGCTCACACTTATAGTACACTAGGAAGACCACACGAGTTTCCCCTGTTTTGGTCCCATAGGACTCTTGCTACTGCCAATAAACCTTGATGAGACTGGCAGCAGCAGATTCCAGCCGGTAGACGAAAGAGAAGAGGAGAGAAAAAGAGGGGAATCCTTCACTTTTACAGGAAGAGACTTGAGGCCGTCAGTCTCCTCATTCTGAGCTCCGATTTTTTTTTTTTTCACTTTCGGGCATTATAACAGCAATTTTGGTAGATTCTTTGGCAGGAGTTGAATTTCCAAGCATAATGAAAATAATATTGTCACCCTGACCACCGCTTTCAGCAAAACCTAGAAAAGAGTGAATTATTTGCCACGTTTTTAGTAAAGCCCGTTTCTCGTCGATAATATACCGGAAAGTTTCTTTACGTTCCTTTCCGACTAGCTTATTTCTATATCTGATATATTAATATATCTTTATGCACACGTACACACACACACACACACACACACACACACACACACACACACTATTTTTTATATATATAATATATTAATATATATTTATTCACACACACACACACACACACACACACACACACACACACACACACACACTAGCTTATTTCTATATCTGATATATTAATATATCTTTATGCACACGTACACACACACACACACACACACACACACACACACACACACTAGCTTATTTCTATATCTGATATATTAATATATATTTAAGCACACACACACACACACACACACACACACACACACTGCACACACACACACACACACACACACACACACACACACACACACACACACACACAAACACACACTAGCTTATTTCTATATCTGATATAATATATCTCTATGCACACGTACACACACACACACACACACTAGCTTATTTCTATATCTGATATATTAATTGCACAGAAACACACACACACACACACACACACACACACACAAACTTTATCTTGCACACGTGCACACAGACACAGCACACAGTGCCACACACGCACATCAAGGCCGAGGCAGCAATCTGATATATGAATGGGGAGGGGTGATCTCTGACGTGTGGCTGAAAGGCGACACACACAAAGACACAAACAAAGTCAACGTGAGACAGAGTAAAATTCCACACACACACACACACCCCCACACACACACACACTTTACACACACACATTTTTGTCAGTTTAGGGCCCGTATTCTCGTCGGTTAGGGAAGCTTCTGTAAATGCCTCTTCCTAAGCGATTTATTTTGCTTATTACTCCTTACTATCCTCTTCTGTGTCGTTTAAATCACTCAGAAACGCCATACCCATCATAAATATCAAACAAATTGATATTGGCCAGCCGTATCAAAATATAAATCGCCAAGGAAGAGCTGTTGGGGAGTTTCCTTAATCGACAAGAATTCTAACCTAAGACATTCCATCATATTCCTATGAATTTATTTATGGTACGTTAAGAATCTCTTTTTGTTAACTATGCAATCTATGTCAGATAGCATGAAAAGGAATACATAGGCAATATTCAGGTTAAATCGCTGGGAATAAAGTGCTAGAATGGCTCCTCACCTGACAAGAGTGCAGGCTTATATCTTCCTTTATGTTGTTATCTTTGTGAGTTTGATACTAAATTTCAATCCTTCAGTGAGTGGCGAAGGATAGTGGGATGTGCTGCTGAAAGCCATGAGGCACAGCAAAGAAAAATGTACGGTAGGCTACGCATTGCTTATAGACAAATTCCCAACCTTACTCACAGTAGCACCAGAGAAATTGCTTTACTGGGTTACGTTCATTTAAACTGTTTCTTCTTAAAATTCAGGGCAGGAGTGAGTGACGAGGAATGTTGCTGGTAGGTGGGAGAAGCAAATGGATAAAATAGATTTAATGTATAGGCAAATCCTACACCTCACCTAAAGTAGAATTAGTCTGAGAGAATTAGCAGCAATATGTCTCATTCCTGGAGTAATATGAACAAAATTACACTGTGAATATTCAAGTCATAATCTACAGAAATAATATCTCCCATATCAAGAAAAATACACACTAGCTCGCACTTGTACTGTAGAGGTAACGCAACTTATGATGCTGACTGTACATGAAAAATGAAAATGTGACAAATTTTTAAAGGAGTACGAAGGAAGGAATGGGACACCAAAAAAAAAAAAAAAAAAAAAAAATCTCCGTGGCAGATATTTAGTGTATACTGTAATGTGTCCTTTCAAGTGGTCTCGTACGCCAACACCAAGTCAAGATTCCTTGGATGACGTATACAGACTCTCACACAGAAACACAGCCACCTCAAAACACACTTGCACATGCAGCCCACACCAAGCACCACAAAAACCTACCACTCCCATACTCATGCATGAAGACGTGATTGGGAGCAGGTCACTTCCCCCTTGGCAGAAAAGGTTCCTCGGCTCTACGGATCAGCTGTCTTTCTAGAACCACAGATGCACAACAGAGCTGCCTTTCCATGACTGGCGTGTGTATGCCGGCTGCTAAAACACATACATTTATCCAGGATGTGTAGTGTATAACACAAGTTACCGACAATGAGAGTCACTTACGAGAGCTGACAAAAACAAAAGAAAATCTAAAGCGTGAGAAGGATACATAAAAAGGGGATAGGGAGAAACGAAAATATGAAATAAAGTGATAAAAAAAAAGGAGAAATAATGGAAAGTGATAGGGGAAGGCGCAAAAAAAAAAAGTAAGAATAACAAAGTAAAAAAAAATGAGTTAAAAAAGGAAGACGAAGATGAGAGGGAAAAAACGAAAGACAACCCGAAGCCGAGCAGCCAGTCAGTGAGCAGGGCCGGGGGACGGACTGGTGCTCATGAACCATCAGATGCAGCGGCCGCAGGGATATCGTCTGACCTCCATCCTCATCCGCCAAAATTTCCGATACAGAGGAGGGTGGCGTATAGGAGGGAGAGGGAGATGGAAGAGGGGATGCTGGAGGAAGTGGGAGAGGAGGAAAAGAGGGGAGGATGGAAGAAATATATGTAAGGATGGAGATGGGAGGAAGGAGAGGAGTAGATGTGTAAGAGAAAGACAAGCAGGGATGGAGGAGAGAGAGGAAGAGGTGAAAGGGTATAGAAGGACGGGGGCAAAGGTAGGAGAAATGGAGACATGAGTAGGAGGGAGGGGGAGAGATGGTGAAGCTATAGGATGAGGAGTCAGAGAAGGCAGGTGGCAGTGATGGAGGGATTCTTGACGAAGGAAAGAGGTGTGTGTGTGTGTGTGTGTGTGTGTGTGTGTGTGTGTGTGTGTGTGTGTGTGTGACATATAGAAATATGTATTTTAATGAGTACGTACATCAATTAACGTGGATAAAGAAAATTTTTCACAAACTATATCCTGTTTGATTGACCTGTGTAGCTGAGATGTATAGGGCGAGTAGGGTGTGTTTGAGTCGAGGCTGCTGATTGGCCGCCGATTATTTAAATCTACATCTCTTCTTATTTTAACACATCTATATTTATATTTTTTAACTGCCTTTAATACAACCATGCAGATTAAATATGGAATAATTTCCGAAGCTGAAAAGGTCAGAATTAGCGTTAAAAGTTTAATGTTATCAAAGAAAATTACACTTGATTATAAAGTTTCATAAAACGATGAGTGATGTTTGAAGCAAATTATTCACTCATGGCGTACACCGACGTCCGCATGTTGCATTACAGTACATGAATGCATTTACTTCCATGACATCATCCTCGGCCAATCAGCAGCCGCGAAACAAACACACCCTACTGGCCCCATACAGGTATATCTCAGGTGCACAGGTCAATCAAATAGACTATAGTGTGTATCCATATACTGACAGGTAGGCATAGTAATTATCCCCATTGCAAGATGTGGCGAAGCACAACAGTTTGAGATGTCAGCGACACAGAGGACACTGTTAGTGGCAGGATGTTCGCACCATCCCTCAAGTCGCTATTTACGTCACATCATTAAACCCGTATACTACGTTGGCTAATACTTTCACCAATACCTTCTTCCACCGGACCACTTTATGTAGTTTAGGAGAAACTTTTCGAGACGTACTTATCAGATGTAGACTTCCTTAACAAAATCGCTCAAAGGAATCTGGCCCGAAATGGAAAAATAAATATAGACATTGCCTGTAGGTTGCAGGAATAGAATGACAAAACCGTCGTTATGGTGAGGGTGCAAATGCTGTGACAGTTTGGCTCCGTGTGGATAAGAAAATACCTGTCCAAATATCCCTAAACGCACTGGACTCTGTACACAGAATCCAGACATAACGTTACCTATTTTTTTTTTCCCTTGAAGAGAATGTTTTTGTCCAAATTTCCCTCCACTGAACGAAGAGACGGTTTGGGTGACAGTAGCTCGTTATTCCCACTGCAGCAGAGTTGCACTGAAACACTCTTACTTTTATTTTGATGGGGTTAAATGCATTAAATGATAAATGGGCAACAGACTGGAAAAAATCTGAATAAATTTTGCTGTTAGTTAGCGCATGTGGTCTGTCCGTATGAAGAGGAGTACTTAAGAGAGCGATAGGAAGACAGACAGACAGATAGACGGATAGACGGATATATGGCGATAAATAGATAAAGCACACACACACACACACACACACACACACACACACACACACACACACACACACACAATACTATAGTCGACATGTCTTCATCTGACGGAATTGGGTCTTTCCCATAATTTGAATATTAAGTCGCGGTCGCATAAAACTCTATGAACTCTTCTTATGGAGGTAGGAATTACTTTCTTGGGTTACTAGTAAAACCTACCCTCCAGTATAATTAAACATGGTCATCAACGAAGCTGAAAATGGTTAGAGATCTTTGGCATGTTAGAACAAATGCAGTAGACGTCTGAATAATATGATCAATCAGTTTTTTGTTTCTTTCGCAGTGTTACTATTTTTAACTTTTAGCCTATTTGTTTTAAGCCTCAGTTTAAAAGTAGTTAAAAATTCAGTTATAATAAAGGTAATTATTTTTTAAGGTTATGTTAAAGGAAGGGAAAACTACAAGAAATCCAAAGGTTATATTTTGCCTCTCTTTCCACACATGAGTATTACAACACTGCTATGATGAGAAGATGCTGCACCTGTATCACAGAGATTATATGACCTAACTCACCTCATCTACATTTTTTCATAAACTTGCATAAGGTTCCATCCTCACTGAGTTACCACACTTAATTTAACTATGAAAGAGGTGATTAAGGTTAATGAGGGTGTTAACATTAATAGCGTGTTATGTCATGGCAAGGCTGGTATAAGGCTGGTGACAAAAGTTAACCTAATATTATACCTATTCTGCTTTTAGTAGCTTAGGGTGTTAGAACAGCCCAATCTGAGTGATGGCCTTGCATGAGTTAGATCCTCAAAGGGCAGATGAGGGCTACTGTTAACTCCGCCTCTTATAGAAGTGGTAATAGTACAAATAAAATACAAACGAGACAATTCTACTAAAATGGTTAATGATGTATATTACTGGTATCAATTTTACTAATTTTGCCCCAAGGTTTAAGGTGTATTAGACATCCTGCATAGCACTCTTCTAGTACTCGTTAAGAAAAATATAGCCTTCTGTTGGCTAAGCACTTATGGTCGTCTTTCCGCTGGAAATAGTGTGTGTGTGTGTGTGTGTGTGTGTGTGTGTGTGTGTGTGTGTGTGTGTGTGTGTGTGTGTGTGTGTGGAGAGAGAGAGAGAGAGAGAGAGAGAGAATCACCAATTTTGTCAGGTTCCACAAAGTCACAAACCCTCGCCTTTCATTCAGTATATATCCCGCTGCTTCAGTATTATTATTATTGTTATTTCTGTGGCTTGTTCCCCAGAGCCTAGTGGCAGAGAAGCGGTCAAGGAGGCTAAGTTAGGGGCACTGAATTTTATCCAGTCACGAGTGTTGTAGTTAAAACAGAGACGAGGATTTCGTGGAATGTTTTGAAAGTTATATAGAATGGGGTTGTATCTATAGTTCCATCCTGTTCTAAGTAGACCTACATCAAATATGACTGGAGATCTTTATGATGCACACTCAAAAACATTAAGGGGTTCCTTCGTACCAAGAGCCGTACTCTTGGTGGCACTGGAGGCTTCGATGCATCGATTTTACTGCGCTTTATTACGCAAATCGCATCTTGATACTATCTGTTGAGTTGTTTATATATTTACTGTCCCAAATGATTTGTCAGAGAAAAGTACAAAATGCTTAAGAGGGTGTCACATACAAAATAAATCTTTCAGAAAAATGTGTAAGGAAACCTCAAATGCGCTTGGAATATGGCCACCAAGTGCTGAAGCTTTTATCATCATCGGTAATTATTTCAGTGCATCACGGATTATTATTATTTTTTTTCAGGATCAGAGGACAGCAGAAATAAATCACACTCATGGCAGCTCAAAAATACCTTTGGTATTAAAGACTTTTATGCGGCAGTTTATCCATACATATGTATGCTTAAAATTATTTCTTATCGACCACACGAGGGTAGTGAAGCCAGACAATCAGTTTTAGCTAATTTCTAATGTTTTCCAAGAATTCGACCTTCAATAGTCGATGTTATATCCAGGTCCCCAACTGTGTTCCTGGATGAATAGTGACAAGAGAGATGCAGAGTTAGCAAAATATTTGTTGCAGTGTGAAGTTCATTCACGACAAACGTTCGTCTAATGTTTCACTTCCCCTTTCCGACCAAGATTCCTAAGTTAAGAGAGGTTTGAAATGTATCCCAGCCCATAGATGACTCTATATGGATGAGCCAGGAAGGAAGTGATGGACATACTCCATGTGTGAAGCTAATGCAGTGCTGTACCAGGCGCACTTCTGTCCCATTCTGTGTAATCATTGATGACTGTTCATTTTAAGCTTCACTACGTCTGTCCGTGAACCTCGTAAATTAATTCTTACAGCGGCATCAATGGAAATCGTGTTTGTGAACTTAGATTGCGAAGATTAGGCTATTTCATGCTTAATTCGATATGTTATGGCAAAGAAGGGCACTTATGTCTTCATCAGTCAATATAAGGTTCAGTGTAGGACCAGGTTATCCTCTGGGGGAAAGAGTGACTGTACAAGCAAGCAGGTGTGTGTGGTGTTGCCACCATTTGTCTCTGTCACTCCACCAGCTTCATAATTATTTTAGACGTGGCTGTGGTGGCGTCTGTGATCTATTGTGTATTGACTCTATATGTGTGCCGCAGTCATGCAGGTGGGGAAAGCATTAATCAGCCAGTTTGCCTTGAGAGAGAGAGAGAGAGAGAGAGAGAGAGAGAGAGAGAGAGGAGGGGCAGTGAGGATTAATGCTACTCCCATGTCTTCCACAAACACGTTAATATGGAACGTATATTTGAAGGAACTTCGTGACGAACATCGTGTTGTTGTGTTATTTTATGTTCCAACTCAGTATCCTGGATGGAGAGATAGCAGGACAAGTTAAAGTAATAAGAGTATAGTATACTCTCTTACTGTACAGCAGATGTCTTAGGAGGGAGGCATTGTAGCACCTTACCTGTGTTACATACTCATCATCCTGATCATCATCATCTAATCCTGCGCTGCCCTATAAGGAGCGTCGGAGCCCGGGGCTAGGCAAGTTGGTCCTGACATTTAAGATGAGAGTGACCACCCTCACTCATCCGTAAGTGGCATTACGTGAGCAACAAACCCAACCATCCCTTGGATATAAACCTGCACAGACTCAATCCGACTGGAGCACCTTAATTACTCTCTAAACCACCAGGCGCCATAATTGGGTTATATGGTTACCACCCAGCGTAGAGCCATCCATAGGCAGAAGGAAGAGGAAAGAATGAAGGAAAGAAAAGACAGAAGAGGATGGAAGGAGATAAGGAAGGAAGAAAGGAAAGGGCAGTCTCCCGAGAGCAGCACTATATCACGCAAGTGGATGTGGTGAGCGGCCCCACCAATACTACAATACAGTGCGACGTATATACTATTAATAATTTACCACACGGATGAGAGTCTTCAAGATATCATTTTGGAAATGAGCGTTTCTCAGGATATTTTTTATATGTTTCATAGACGACCACAGGTACTAGACAGTTTCAATATTTTAACTGTAAAATCCTTAAAGACTTAGATTTGGTATATCACACAAGTTACCACCAGTAGCTAAACTTTTGACCAAACTCTTCTAATGCACGTCTTACTTTTGGTGAAATTCCATATTCCTCATCGATATGTTAGGTTTGGATAGTTTCGGCTGATAAAGGTGGGGTGGGGTAGGTTAGGTTAGGTTAGGACAGGATAGGTTAGATTATGATAGATTACTTTTTGTACCGTAAGACAGGACATTGGGATTTGGCCTGATAGCTATCCGAGGGCTTTAAAAGTTAGGTTAAGCGACACACACACACACACACACACACACACACACACACACACACACACACACACACACACACACACTCCTTACAGTGATTAGCTTCTGATTGACTACCTCCATTCCACTTAGCCTATATAGACAGACAGATTTAGATATAGACAGAGGTATAGGTACTAAGCCACACTTTCCGCCCTTACAATGATATCCTTAGGAAGTACCTGTATATGTGATTTTTTCACATCTAATTAAACTACCTACTTCAGATCACTCATCTCTACCCCCGTCCTCCTCTCGATGCTGTATCTCTAAACAGCGCATCATTGCAGATTGGCAGTATGGGTTTTATATTATGATGTCTTTCAGTCAGTGTCCCTCTGTCCAACCTCCCGTTTCTATCTGATTTATTTATCGTTTAACGAACCCTACACTGAATTTTTTTTTTCCTGCTACCCAGGAAACACTTTGTTACGCTGGACTGAGCCTGTAAGGGTTTATATCTCTAGGAATGGCTGGACCTTACTGTTCACATTGTGACTCAGGAGCACGGGAGGCTCGTCACTTTGCCTTAAATTCCGGGTATGATTAGCCTAGCCCAGAGCTCCTACACTCTTAGTAATTACGAAGGACTGAATGATATAGCCAAATCGACGCACGTAACAAGGTACTTGCTACAGCATCAAAAATCAACTTAATACAACTGCAGCAAGGCTGTATTATGTCAGGGATGTGTTCAAAATGCTGCATCTTTTTCTGTTAAAACTTTTATCATAAATTTGGGAAAAAAGGTACCGTAAATCTGCATCATAGGTAGTATTAGAACTTTAATAAGCATCTTTATGTGAATTGCGATGGACTTAAAATACAAAGAAAAAAATAACAGTTTAGAGAATTTAACAAACGGTAACCTAGCATAAGCCATCACTTCCTTGTCGCAGGTAATTCAGTGTAGCTAATGTGTTTTATGATAACACCTAGGGAACCCCAAAGGAGTGTAATATACTTGATAAACAAAAATTAAGTAAAAAATCAGTGATGAAGTCTCCGATTAAACATAAAACTTAAAAGAGACCAAGCATAACATGAAAAGCAAAGATCTTTATTTTTTACTCACCTTCTACAGAAAGAAGCAAGAGATACCGCAGTATATTCACTTCTGGAGCCATCTTGCATCTGCCAAGTTGTGGTGGAGAATGGGAGATAAGTCTCCTGCAGGGAGTCACTTAGACTAACTGATTTCCTTCACTAAACTTGAAACGATTGTGAGATGCTTCGAAAGGAGGAATTTAGGGGAAATGAAGAAGATGAAATAAAGATTGTCGAGGAGAAATATGAACGGAAGAAAAGGAAGAAGGAAAAGGAAAAAGGGAGAAGGAGGAGGAACAGTAACGGACATGGAGGAGGAAAAGGAATGGAAAAGGGGGGACAGGGAAACGGATGAGGAGGAGGAGGCGGAAAAGAAGGAGGAGGAGGAGGAAATGGAGGTAAGGGAAGAATGGGAGATGAAAGGGAAGAAGAAGGAAATGAAGGATGAGTAGAAGCAAAGAAGAGGAAAAGGAAGATAATAATAAATGGAGGAATTATTGAGAGGTGTTGTCAGTTTGCACCACAGGAAGAGAATGACATCACACTACTGTTGACGACGGATCCTTATTACTGACTACCGATAATGCCAGTGGTAACATCGATAGCGCAACACCGCTATCCCTATCACCGCTATTCTGAGATGTTCTGAGTGGGTTTGACGACTTTCCTAGCAAGTGTTCATCAGCGATTTACGAGTATTTGGATATAATGCCTTACCATTCTACTGTTTGCTATAATATTGTTTTTGTTTCTATAACACTTTGCATCAAAGACATGCAAGGGAATGGTTAGGTACAATATGCAAAATAAATCACGAAGAAGTTATATGAAAAATCAATTAAGTTCCCAATGTCGAAGCGGATTCATTTTTTTTTTTTTTTTTTTTTTTATAGGGGAGGGCACATTACTACTTACTACCCTCTTGTATGTAAGATATATCTTGTGTGAAGTTGGCCGAGTTTGCATTAGTGACATGAAAGAAAATACGAATAGCCACACGCAAAACAAATCGCTTCAGATGAAGTACTACGAACGCTCCAAACCCAACGAAAATGAAACCCCATGAAATTTTATCCACTCTAGCAAACGTCCAGGCACAGATGCAACAATGGCTTTAACTATGTTGATGCTCGCTCAGCTAGTCACTTTTTTTCTACTCTCTTTACTGCAATGACGTTATCTTTGTTCCGGCTTGTTCGGCTAGCTACCGGTATCTATTTTTTTTTCTACAATCTTTACTAGCGAAACACTGCATGCACTGTGACCTGGCGATTTGTTTCGTTATCCCTTGCTCGCTGCTCGTACTTCATGCTAGCCCAGTTCACATCTCCCTTGCCCTCCCATTCCGTCCTGTCTAGTTTAGCTACTTGCATCTAGTTCAATCTCCCTATTAACACTCAGTCTCGTATTAAACCATTCGCCTATCCACAAGCACAAGGCAGCCGACTCTCACAGATCAAACCACTCTATAACTAAAACAACTCCCACCTTTCAAAGCTTCACATTATTTACAGCCACCCAGATTTCCTAATTTTCTCACGATGGTTCGCATCTCTCAGATCTGACGATTAGCTGCTGCAGGATTTCCGTCTTCAAAAAGGCAAGAAACAAAGAGTTTCTTTTTTCTTTTTTCTTTTTTTAATCAACCTAAAGAAAAACCAAAATGATACTGCATGGAGGTGAAAATTTTCAGAATATAAGAAACACATTGACAAAACGTGAATGATCATATTTCAAAGTTTGCGGGGAGTGAACGAACAGCTGACTATCTCCACTGGCCTCGTGAACCCTTAATACCTCAGGGCTGGAGGGTTAGAAGCCTGTTCGTTGTCGGTGAGTTTAGTGCGATTTCTCTTAGCTTCGTCTAGATCTGATGTGCATCAGGACGTGAGATGAAACATTGTTCGGACTCGACAGTAGTTGCGTACGTAGTCTTTTTTGTGTGTTTTGCACTGGAGTGATATTTACTTAACAAGTGTTCACTGTTTATATTCAATTACTTGGATAACTAATCCGTGTGTTGGCACAGCACTGGAAGAATGCAGGGATAGAAGCTTTCAAGCTTGCATGCTTGTGTGCATTAGTGATGTTTTCTCGATTTGCATATCCGATAGACCTCACCGTGTGTCTGCATCCTGCTGTGTCTTTCTGTCTTAAGGAGGGGGTAAGTACAAGGATAAAATAATCACATCTTTGTCAGTTATATATTTGAAAAATGATATATAAAAAATTAACACAACTGAAACCTCGCCTGATACATTACTTTATGCTTCCTCATCCTATATGTTGCACAAAATTGCCTTTGAGCCTATTTACCAATATAAGGCATACTTCCATTATCTAAACATAGGATGGCAAGAGGAAAAAAGTCTAAGAGGTTAGTTGCTATCTCTTACGTTATGTTACATATTTTGGAGACAATAATAAGAGAAAAATATATATAGTGCAATCATCGCACGAACAAGCTTTTTCGACCGCATGACCTCCGTCGCGCCATATAACCATCAAAGATGTGGTAAAAAAAAAAAATGAGTACAGGAGTGGGCGGGATGGGCTGAATATATGGTGGACGGTGGGGCTTGGACTGGGATGTATATCCTGTGGCAGTGTGTGCTGGAGGGTTAAAAATTTGATTGATGTGAACATTTATTTCATGGTTTTCTCCAGCAAAAAGACGATATGCTCTCGTTGCTCTCATTTACAGGCCATCTTGCTATTTAAGTAAAACGTGTATGGCGGTAACAGTAATAACAAAGAAATAGAAAAGCAGTTTTTACCCTACCAGTTGGTTATAACTTATAAGTATGACAAAAATTTGTATAACGCTGGGACGGTTGGGAGTGGGGGCTATGTCTTTGTTCTAAGGTCAGTAACAGCAATATCACATAGTGCGAAATAAAACTTGTTAATCTCTCTCTCTCTCTGTCTCTGTCTTTCTCGCTAATCTACCTGTCTTTCTATATACAAATGCGTGAGAGGACTACCAGGTCGTTCAGCTCTCAAAGTCCCAGTTTTATGTGTTTTCTCGACGCTGTACAATGTGTGTCTAGTCGGTCGTGCTGGGAAAGACAAGGATTTACAAGATGAAAGAGAGGGCAAGGGTCACACATACAGGATATACATTTGGAGAGAGAGAGAGAGAGAGAGAGAGTCGAATACGTGGGAAAATGAAGTGAGGTACGATTAGGTTCTAGCAAATATAATGAGACTGAATTGACAGCATAAGACTGGTGAGTCAGAGCTTGGTGGGGAAATGGCAGGAGGGGGGGGGGAGAGGAGTGGGTAATGGCAGGGTGGGGAATTGCAGAGGAAAGTGGGAAATGGCAGGGGGGGGGTGGCCGAGGGGAGGGAAATGGCCAGGGGGGGAGGGCAGAGGGAGGTGGGAAATGGCAGAGGGGGGGGGATGGCCGAGGGGGAGGGAAATGGCAGAGGGGGGGGGATGGCCGAGGGGGAGGGAAATGGCCAGGGGGGGGATGGCAGAGGGAGGGGGGAAATGTCAGAGAGGGGGATGGCAGAGGGCGTAGAAAATGGTAGGGGGTTACTTACGTGAAACAAACTATGGTGAGAGAGTGGCAGGGTGAGACTTGAGTGGGAGAAAGGGACTAGTTGAAGCTGAAGTGAGAGGGAAGGATAGCGTGAGACTAAAGTGCTTCCATGATACGATACGTAAGAGGTGAGAGATGCCAAACAGTGTGTGACAACAGTATACTGATTCTGATCATTAACTTTTATCGACAATGAAAACAATAAAAAAGGAAAGCTGAATGATACAATGGTAGTAAGTAACATTCACGAGATTAACGGTGCTAGAATGATAGCGGAAAATAACAAATGTACAACAAAAATGCAAAACTAAATACAGGGAAATGGAAAAATACAACCCAAAAAACTGTACACCAGAAATAATGTTGCAAATACCATGAAACAGAACACAGCCATAAGAAATATACAACAGTAACGGAACAGCAAATACAGAGAAATTGTATGTCACAATTCCAGCCATTGACGTAGGTCGTTTCCATGCTGTCTGTAAGGTGGAAAACATTGCCATGAATAATAACTACCCGCTTGTGTCAGTGTGTGCAATTAATCATCATACATTATAAGTAATTTCCACCAGGCCCTCTGCATAGAAAAGTGAGATCTGCATAATGTTATTAGCCTCAGCTGGAGGGTGAACGACTCAAAATTAATTCTCTTCAGAGTCGGAATCAAAGTTTGTATACATTATTGACTTCGGCAGACTCATTACAATGATAATTCAGACGTAAACCCATCCACCAATATAACGAATGTTCGTTACTTTTGTTATTATCACGTCACATTCACTACAAACATAAAACGACAATCTACTGTTAAGAATTGTTTCGCATCTGCCAAAACATACTGATGACCTATAGTAGATCTGACGAGTGAAACTGAAAGTCGATGGATATATATTATATTAAAACAGCGAAATCGAATCAGGACCTTTCATGATGTCTGTCGAAATAGGCCTACACCTCGTCGGTGTACCTGGAAGTTTTTAACGCTCTAGCTGGGAGTCGAATCCGGGACTACTAGAAAACAACCAGGCGTTAAAAACTTTCCACATATGAACTGTACAAACGTGCAGTGTGTGATTCTTATATATATATATGAACTACTCTCATAAAGCAGAACATGTTTCATCCTGATTATTGTATATTTCGAAGAGTAACACTTTACAGTGACATAAGGCTAGAAGCCATTGCGATGATAATTAGGCCTATATGGTTACCCCCGTGTTTACAGTAGTTTTAGGAGTGACCATCGATGGTGAAGAAATTATGTTTCAGTGGACCTGATGAAGGTGTTTTAAGGCAACTCTGACAACCATACAACCGGTGGGAGACAAACCGAGCTCAGTTCTTCTCCTGAAACCACTTCATACCCCTGTATGACTAGGAAAGAAGAAAATGACTAAAATATAAAAATATATTCTACTCTAATTATGAAACATGAAACGCCGTGAAATACACTCAGGTCTTAGTTTCCAAGTCCACGAAAAGTGCTGCAAATATCATAGAAAAGTTTGCCCTGTAATCGGAAATTGTTCTCATGTTATTTACAGCATGTATGAGGGAAAATGAGAAACAATTTTACCATTCAATCTTCGGCTGAAAGAAAAGAAATGCTTGTCATTGCTCACAGGGGAGGGATGATTTCATCTTTTTGTGGTGTATGTATGCATGAGAGAGAGAGAGAGAGAGAGAGAGAGAGAGAGAGAGAGAGGCCTACTGTGTGTGTGTGTGTGTGTGTGTGTGTTCAGAGTACGAAAAAGTGTAGGATGTGGTAAAAAAACTGAGAAAGCGTAAATAAATTAATATGAAGGGTGTAAGTTGATGCGACGATAAAAGCATATTTTGGTCTCGCCTTATGAACTCAACTACTTATTGCATATTCTGTCCAACTATCTATCAGTCTATCTGTCTATCTTTGTCTCTATCTGTCTATCTACTCATCTATCTATGCCTGAGTATCCGTCACCATACAACTTTATCCCGGAAGTGTCGGCCACAAACAAACCACCTCCATGTTACCCTTCCCTCCCTTCAACTCTCACCACCCTCATTCGTATACCTCTCCACTTCATCCCTCCGCCTCATCCTTGGTCTCTCCCTCCTCCCCTCTCACACACCACTTCACTCACACACATTTCGCTTTTCAGCCCTCAACACACGAAAAATATATGCTGTTGTACGTAATATTCCTTTGCTCAGTTTCACGTATCGTTCGTCCTGAATTTGTATTACCACTGTTTTATACAGCAACCCGGCCCTGGCTCACTAGCACTTCCGGGTAGTGATGACAAGGCACTGCAGAAAAAAAAAAAAAAAAAAAACACGAAGTAAAAAGTGTCAGCGATGATAACGGTGAGGCTGCTATGGGTGTGTGAGTTGGTATTTTAGTGTTTCTAGAAGGCTTCCTATAAAGTCATTGATTATTACATGGTAATATTATTTTTAACGAGTCACAAGTCAAAACAAAAACAGTAATGAAGAGGTGCTGCAAAACCAGCTAATCCTACTAGAATACGGTACTTCATTACAGAAATATGGGTGGGGGTAACGATGGCAACGGGCGGATTGGAACGATTGGGCATAGAATAGTGGACAGCTTATTGAAGCAGAAACCAGGATCACTTGGTGCCGGCAGACGGCAAACATAACAACTGTCTCATGGGAAGAAATATGGCAGCAGATGTACATAATCTATTTATTATTCTCCTTAACTGTCCCATAAGACCCATAAGGTCCCGAGGCTAGGCTACTAGTCGAGACATAAGGCGTCTGTAGAAAGGAGTACAAAGGAAACCAAACAGCAATAGACCTAATGGTTCTTTCGAGACTGTTTGTTACAGAGAACACCATAACTATGATTAACTAATGCTGTGAGGTACAGATAAGGATTTCAAGGCATAGCTGGAACTATTCTCACAGAGCAGGAAGTACCCTCACGGAGCTCTGAGAATAGTTCCGGCCTACAGGTAGGGAACAATTTCTATCCGAGTTTAACCAAATTTGGCGTAGAATTTGTAAGGCAGTCCATGACGACACGGACTGTTTTTCAGAACAGTATATTAACGATGAAGGTCACAGGACAAGATCAACTTTGAGATTGGTTGTAACCTTCATCTTTGATCTTTCGTGCTCATACCTAGATGGTTTCGTCATGACCGGCCCTTGAACCTTTCCACCAAATAAGATGAAAATCGGAGAAAAATTGTTCGTTCCTACATTACCGGAACTATTCTCATGGGCCCAGAGCTACTTTCACGGCTGAGATATGAGAATAGTTCCGGTCTTGACAAACGAGCATTTTTTTTTTTATCAGTTTTTGAACAAATTTGGTGGGGTTGTTGCGGGGCAGCCCATTATCGACGATTTTTCTGGATATTCGGCTAAAGCTCAACGTCACTAGGTAAGGCCAACATTAAGTCTGATTTGTAACCTAGATTTTCTGCCATTTTGCTCGAACCTAGTGATTTTCCTCATGAGTGGCTCTTAAACTCTTCCTTCAAATTTGGCTAAAGTTGGCATTAAAACTCTTCGTTTTAGCATGGCAGGAAGTATTCTCACGGGACCGGAACTATTCTCCCGGGGCAGTACATATTGTTTCGGGCTTGAGACAGCAAACAATTTTTTGACCGAATTCAACCATAATTGGTGAAGATGTTGCGGGATACGCATTGGAGTTATCGGCCTTTTTATTTAGGATAACAATAATATATTATCTTCTTGCACACACCGGATGATTATACTTACCCAGCTGATTTCTCGTTGTAATGGTGTTAGGAATACATTAACATTGTCACTCAGTTGTACTGACGATATATGAAAAATCTTTCGATACAGAGACGCAAGAAAAAAACACCAGTATGTTCAGCTTATGGAAGAAGTTTAATTGTGATAGAGTTAGGTACGCATTTAAAATACCAATTAAAATACTGTCGAAATATATTGGATATAGACCGTATACTCGTAAATCAGACACGGGCTGACATGCTTTGTACAGGAGACAATGGGTGCACCAGCTGGCATGGCGCACTCTGGCGATGCACAGGCTAGGTCAACAAAAGAGCAAAAATTAATTATGCTTAGTTGACAGGTCTTTACAACAGCCAAATCCACCGTGTTACCGTGACTGCAATAACACCATTTGCGGAGTGAATAAATATATTTTTCTGATGAAATGCCAACAGCAGCAGTTTTAGGTTTCGATATGAATATTGCCGTGTTTTGTAAGTGAGGAAGTTTAAATGTAATTATCAAATTTCTTTAAATATTTTCTGCTTTAAATATTATTTACAAAAACACAAACACCTTCTCTCCCACGGCTTAAGAAGGCATTTATGTCGTCGGGGACTTGGCGGTTTCGTAGTCGCCTGTGACGACAAAGTGTGACAAAAAACAAAACAAAACAAAACTGTGCATTCTATCACCCATATTTTCCGAAAGATGCTGTCAGCAATCGGTGCCCAGTAATTGTGTGTGCACACTTTTGTTTACGACGTTTGTGAGAGCTTGGAACTTTGCTGCACACAAACTCAACGTCATAGTGTACGTGATACATAATTCGCAAGATTGTTTACTTAGCCCTTTAGTTGCGATTTATTATTATTATTATTATTATTATTATTATTATTTGTCTGTCGGATATTCAGACATTCGTCTGGATTGACTGTCGGATACGATTATGTGAAGCTACAGAACGTGGTGAATGTTTTGGCGTATCCGATAGAGCCAGGATTCCGGGGGCTTGAATGATGAGTGAATGGAAGCGTGGCCCATTGGACTGGGCATTTTTGGGCTGTCTGGACATTGCTACTCCTCACGCTGCCCTTGGGTGGGAAAGGAGGTCCGGATGATGATGATGATGATGATGATGATGATTATGATTATTATTGGTAGTTGCCTTTTACTTCAGCTACTGCAAACGATTATATTGGTTTGGTGGTAACAGGAGCAGAAAAATTCATACTAATAGTGTTAAAGAATAGTCTGGACGGTGGGGGTAGGGGGGGCTGGAAGAGATGGTCATAGGAATGAGCCCACCTACCGCAAATTATTTCAAGAATGTTCACGTTGTCAGAAATTCATATACCTTAAGTAAGCATTCCTCCTGAAATCAAGCAAGAATATATAGCCTTCTGGGATCATCTAAACTTATTCCGTAAACTGTCATTAGTGCCAGTCTCTGTACAGGTGCGAAATGTGGCTGGGGTTAGGTTGAAGGGAAGGCTAATGATAAATAGATGTGATTTCTGGTTGCTGTAATTTCCACTGGTACCCCAATCGATCTCCATACCCCTCCACACACCACACCAATCATTGCTCATCAAATTTTATTCATATCGACATAGTTTGCATAAGTGTCATAGTAAAAAATATTAATGTAGGTATACCATATGAGTAAGTAGGCTAACTAGGGAAGAGGCGCTAAAGTATCTAATAAGCTTTCGAGAATACGGCCTCTAGAGTTTCTTCATCTTTACTTCGTTTAGGTATTCGTAGTTTTGCAGCTCATTTTCCATATATCAGTGTCATAATAGTCTTTGTTATGGGTCGTCCTTCTTTCCACAGCTCTTTTTCGTGACTAGCCCTATGTTCTAGTGTATATCTCCTTCCGCAGCTCAGTATACAAGATGGAGAGATATCAAATTTAGGCCAAATTAAGCGAAGAGAATATAGTTAGACTGTAACAAAGGTGTAAACTCTGGCATTGCACACCTTCCTGCCCCCAGCCGCTGCAAGTATTTCCCTGAGCAATATCCCTGACAATGTTCCCCAGTGCCACGATAACCGTGATGGCAGTTGTTCCAAGGAAAGTGACAATGTACACTACTGCTCCCTGGATCCCGCTGCTGCCATATTGCTGCACTGCCACCATTGAAACTGTGTGTGTGTGTGTGTGTGTGTGTGTGTGTGTGTGTGTGTGTGTGTGTGTGTGTGTGTGTGTGTTTTCTCACCAGTGTCTGTACATTATTCCGTCTCCCATGTATATTTCACTTGGGGTGGTCTGATTCATGGTTCCTTGTAGTTTCCTTGATTTAAATTCTTAGGCATATTCTGCAGCATCACCTTCATTTTTCGCCCACCATGCAGTTTCTCATGTTTTTCCACCTTCTTTTTCTTCAAGGCGAAGAGTCCACAGGAAGGTTGGGTGTAGGAAGGAAGTAATATCCGATAAAAGTGTGAAGAAGTTACTGCGACGTTGATGATGGGCCGCCAGTACCAGCGAGAGGAAGGTTGAAAGAAGTCTCAGGGTTTCACTTAAATGATTCCTTTTCTTATTCAGCTGAAGAAAAACTCTAACCCCATGAATCAACCGACGAATTTATGCAATATTCATATAACGACTAGATACTTTTACTCGGATTTAGGGTTAACGGAGACTACGGTTGATTAAACCCCTACACATCTGTGAACTCAGGCATGAATCTTAACTTTTTCTGTTATAACTTTTATGTTGTTACTGTGTACAGTTATACTGTCCTTCATTCCAGGTGTGTGCACTATATGGTCGTCATCAGCAGCAGGAATACGCGATGTCACTGTGAGTACCAATAATGATTTATACACAAAACACTGTACAATAAACGGCATTGGAGATTCTATAATACCTCTCTTTTGGCGATTTGTTCTCCACAGTAACTCCTTAATATATACATATATTTTTTGTTATTTATGCAATCTCTATCGATATTTAAACGACTCAAATAGAATACCAAAGAATGTCAAGGTGTTACATGCAAGTTAAATCGTTATGGAAGAGGGGCAACGAATTCTCCAATGGCACCTAAAGCACAGGCCTAATGTACTGGGTGTACGCACCCGCAGTATAACTAGCATTCCATTGTATCTATAGGCTATTCCTGTAACACATAACATTGCTTTTTCTGCTTCAGTATTGTGCTAAGGGTTAGTTAGGGTTAGGTTGTATGCTTCTTTGTTCATGTGCCATGTCAATTTTTTTATCTTTTTCAACTCTGTGAAGATGGGTTTTTATTTATTTTTTCTTCAGCAGAACCGGCGTTGTAAATGATTCACATTCATCTCCCTTTCTTAGCTCAGCTAGTTTATCTATCTATTTAATGCATCTCCACCGCCGTACCAAAAACAATAACTTGTTTTTTTTTCAATCTAATTGGAGAAAGAAACTGTAAAGCTGGAATTGCATGTTTTGTGTTGTAGAGTAAAATACATTATTGCTTCGCAGCCACTTACTGCTTTCAAATAGTGTCAGGATGTTGGTAGAGGCTTCTCTGGCGTTGGCAATGATATGGCAAAAAAAAAAAAAGTTATGGAAATACTCGTATGAGTTTAATGTGTGTGTGTGTGTGTGTGTGTGTGTGTGTGTGTGTGTGGGTGGGTGTGTCAGTTTTGGACTGTCACTTTTACAACTCGTGATGAAATTTGTACTTTGCTGATTGGAAATTTTTCCTTTTTCCATGCTTTCCTTTCTGTACTTTGTTAAGTTTCGTGGTTGAAAATAGCAACGAATAAATAGAACTGTACCACATAATTTTCCAACACCACGGCGCAGTTTGATGACATAAACAGCGTCCTGTAATCCAGCTTATACACCTCCATAGAGCCTCTGCAAATGACAAACCAATAAAATGAAAGCCTGTGATCAGATGCATAAGAATATATGCCAGTTTGCTTGATTGCCAATTAAAATTTAAGCACATTTACAGGCCTCTTTTATTCATCAAAGTAGATATAGCAGTTCGATCTGTCTTATCTGTGTGGGTACCAATTTTTCCTCTTTATACGAGTAAAAGCTTGAGAACCATTACACAGGACAGTATTTTTGTACTGCATCATTTTAGAGATTTCTTCCACCATTTATCACTGAGATATATGTAGACACCCCATGAGACTAGTCTATCACCATGATGAAATTTAAACACATGGTATAGGGGTGGGAATGTCATGTTGTGGGCTGACCAGTAGTTTAATGTACAGTATGCTGACTCCTGAGAATGCACCTTTATTGAACCTGTTTGAGATATTCGCAAAAATGCCACACGATATCAGACTGGCTGATAGATAGGCAGGCAGAAAACTTTGCAACACGATGTATTGGATTTTGTTTTTCTTATTTGATTCCTTTATTGATAATAAGCTTGTCTCCTACAAGTATGTTCATATTTCCCACTCTAATACAACTTTTCTCTGACAAAAGTGTCTAGAGTCCAGCATTATGTTCAGAGGCAGAGGAAAGTGGTGACATATCATACGTGCTGGACTTTTTGTCTTTCATATTTTTCGGATATTCGTTCCACACCTACAGCAAATATCCTTTTCTTTTCATTTCTTCTTTTTATAACATATTAACGACACACTGGTCCTACCCAGATGAACAATGAAATGAGTGACGATACTGTAAGGGGAAAAAAATTAAGTGTTCATGTAATGCTGGTGAAGACATTATGTGTAGTGAAAGAAAAGCAACCAGAAATATAAGCAATAAAAATGTGTTTCTACTGAGGCACTCGACAATATAGGAATATTGTTGGTTTGTTCCCCGGGTAAGCAGTATAGAAACGTTCAGCCGTTACTTCATCATCAGTAACAACAGCCTTCGGTGTATTGTAGGTATGGGGGAATAGGACTATCTATCAGGCCGCTATATCCGCTGCGTTTACGAGGATACTGTTAGAGCGGTAGGTAGAATGTTAGGGTCGGGTAAATACAAAGTAACTTATCAGCTGATTACACGGTTTATTGGGTGTTTCGTGAGATAAGATGATGGGAAAGGGACAGAGAGGGATAAAAGCAACCTGAGGGAAGTGAACGATTCAAGGAAAAGGCTTAAAATTAAGACAGAGTACTGAAGGGAAAAACTTGGTGAAATAAACCTGGAGAGAGTAAAAGAGAGAAAAGAGACTGAAGAAAGCACAGCAAAACTGCCCATCTCCACAGCAGGAATCCCTGTGTATGGGGGCGGGGTGAGTGGCTGCCTTGCAGGGGTTCCATCCTGCCTAAAACCTGGTTGCAGTGACCGTGTACTACAGTGCAAAATTTTGTGTTCCTAGCTAAAAGCTGATGTTACCCACACAGATGCACCACGAGGAAAGTGATAGAATTCCACTCCTGCATAAGTCCTGGTTATAGTGGGGGTCTGCTGCTGTGAGAATGTCGTTAAATATCTAAATAATAAAGTCAATCTGTGTATGTGCGTGTGTCTGTATGTCTTTACGTTTGTTCGTTTCTTTCATGAGAACAGTAATAGACATCGACATAATTCTTTTTACATTAGGTCGGGGTAAGTCCAGGGAGTGTCAGAAAAATGCCAAAGTAAAAATTTGGGTATTACGCGCGACGCGACGGCGGAAAAATGCGAATGTCATATTTTCTACTTTTTCGTCAGAAGTAGTCAGTGTGGGGTCAGTAACGGTATGGAAACAAAGATAATGGTATCTGCAAACATTCTGTGATGGAAAGGCTATCAGTTAGCCCCGCAAATTTTTGCAGGGAAACGCTGGCATCTTTATACAGGTGTACGAAATATTTTGAGAAAATGCAACAGGAGTAGGGATGGGAGGTTCAAAAAAGCAAAGAAACAAGAGGGGATGGGCATTGATACCATTGCGCACATGCCATGTGATGCTTTGGAATTTTCTTAGCAAATCCCCCTCAGCTATTTATTCTGCATATTACAACATACCATCCCCTGTTATGTTATCCCTATTATATTATTCATCTCGTTTTGATATCATCAAAGTTTGCAACACTGACGAAAGAGGATGTTCAGGTTATTTGCGTGAAATAAATTGCTCGAGGTGTTACTAATCCCAGAAGCTACTTGGAGTATAATGCGACGTCGTTTTTTAGATTCGTAGCTCCTCTTCCTCAATAATATTTTACCTGTCACACGTTATTATTATACGGACTGTATTGATATTATATCGATAAACAAGGGAAAAAATATCAATATGCAATTGGCATAGTAAATCGCTTAGGAAGAGATGTAAAGAAGCTTCCTATGGCACCAAAAATATGACCCTGAGCTGTTTACACTTTACCTTTATACTGTGTTCATAACCATTCCACACTGTTGCACTCTTTACCCCTCCTCACAGTTCCTCCTTTTTGAGTTCCAATCTTTATATTACCTAAAAATGTTTGGTCCCTCGTGTGCATAATTTCTCGATACTAGTTTTCATGTTCACACACATATCTAGAGAATTTAAGTACTTCTCTCCACCGCGGTGGTCAAGTTGTCAATGGAGCTACGAAGCTATCGGCACGATAGACCCAGGGTTCAATTCCTGCAGCTAGCAGCTGGCACTACTGGAGTCAAGTGTAACGTACATTCACCCTTTGTGTGTTGATCGGAAAAATGAGTGTCCAGGTTAACAACTAAGGGACGTAACTGTGATATCGAGGATGATGCAGTGGTCTTGTATCACAAGATAGTGGGTAAATATCCCACCACCGGCTCAACGACCAAAATTATGGAGACGAACGTCTCTGTTAAGTGCATTTTGGCGTCTGTCACAAGTTTACAATTATTTTTTGATCATCATTTCTGCTTACCTTAGATGTACGAGTAGATTAGACGAGATGAATACTTTTCTTCTGATACTTAACGGTGAAAATGCCTGTTATTCTATGCCAGACAAAAGTAGCTCTCTTCATCGCTGGAATACGCAACTTTCTTCGCGCAACGAGGTGACGTTCCGTCCAAGACGTCAAATACGCCCTACTAAAATATGTGGATGATACTGGATAGATCCTCTAACTTAAAGCTAATGAGATCATATCCTCATAATTCTGTGAAAGTTATTAGATGGTGTGGTAATTGGATAGTAGTCCGAAAAATAGTCACCTGAATCACAGCAATTTCCACGTGTGTCAGAGTTACGGCCAGATTACCGTAAGTTGCAGCTAGGAACTTGTCTGAGGGAGCTGGAACTGACGGCGTGCGGGTAAGGGCGGGAGATGCTGTACAGTAGTCGCAATGACTAATGAATGACCTACACTGAAGCATGAACCACGAAGTTACATATAAAATCCTCAGCGAAAAAAAAAAAAAAACGAGCGTGATATTTAAATTTATATAAACTAACCTGAATGACGAGAAAATACAGTTAGGTCTGATGGATGAATTTGCACACAGTAGCCTGAATAGCAAATGATTACACGGAACCTTACTGGTGTCATAGTGTGATGTGCTGCTTCAAGTTTTTCAAGACTAGATGTCATGGATGGAGACGAGTGTGTAGGATGGACTTTGATGACAGAAGATGGAGGACGATGACGGGATAAGAAAGCCCTTTGAATTGACGCGTTGGAGTTGGGTTGCAGGATGAGATGTTCATTTTTATGCTATTCACTACATCACAGCAGTAATGGGTGGGGTGGACAAAGAGGAGTGGGGGGATGAGAGTGGACGGTGGCGGATGACGGGGAGGAGGGGAGGCGGGAGTAATGCACAGTGTGAAGATGGGCGTTTTAGGCTGGTCGGTATGAGCGTCGCCTGGGCATATTCCCAAACATTTGTCCAAGAACGATATCAAGACTGAAATAAGCTCACGCCATTGTCATACCTGGCGTCGAAAGGGTTCCGAATGCGATTAACATGTTTTAAGTCTCCACACACACACACACACACACACACACACACACACACACACACACACACACACACACACACACACACACACACACACACACACACACACACACACACACACACACACACACATTTAATCCCCTCCCATCCATTGGCTCTCACGTTTTTGTTTTTGTTTTTTTTTCTTTACAGTTGCTATACTGGGGCATAGAATTGGGTTCTAGCCAGACTGTCCAAATGTCAGGCTTTATAGAAAAGTAATTGACAAGATCTTTACCTTTATATCTCAATGGCAAACAAGAATAATGATGCATTGTTTGTGACTGAGTGCCTTGTTCATTTTACTGTTGATACTGAGGTCTCAAGGACACCCGACACTTCCCACTGCCTGACTGACTATACTGACCTCAGCCACGACATTATGCTTTACTCTTATTGGCACTGAAAATATATTACAGAAAGAGTGAGAGAGAGAGAGAGAGAGAGAGAGAGAGAGAGAGAGACGTACACACAATTCTCAGCGGGAAGAAGGCCTTTTAGATCGTGAATCTTGTCTTTCCCACTTCCGTCAGTAAGTTTGGGATCACCTTATCTCCGGCCAGGCGGTCTGTGAGGAGCAGAGTCTGCTGTGGGTGTGATTGTCTAATTATTGCAAGGATCCGAGAAAAGCCTGTAGTGGCTGTTGCAAGGGATATAATTGAATCGATTGTTGTAAAGAATCTGTGAGAATAATCTGCCGTCTGTCTGAATGTTTCAAGAGAAATTTGCCAGGGTTCCGATTGTGTGATTGTTGCTAAGGATCCGCCTGAAAAGAATGTAGTACAAACGCTTGTTGATTGATTTTTATAAAGTATCGCCGAAAATACCCTGTAGTACATGTGATTGTTACAGGGATGTGTGATCAGAAACTGCCGTGGATGTGATTGTTGCTTTGGATCTGTGATAGGCGATTTCTAAAAAGTCTCTGGTAAGCAACGCTGGGTCTGGTTAGTACTTGGATGGGTGACCGCCTGGGAACACCAGATGCTGTTGGCATCCCTACGTGTCAAGTGGGGTTGGTGGAGGATTAGTGCCCCTCCCTGTAAAACAATTAACTCTAAGCGCTTGACCACCCCGTTTGGGATACATGGCGTCTGGCAATGGATGGATGGATGGATGGATGGTTAGGCGGCGTTAGGATTACTGCCACAAAAGTAATTTATACTACTGACTATGTGATTGTTTAAAACTGTCGGAGAGGAAGACTCTGTCGCAAATCTGATTGTTGCAGATATAGAGTCTGTCGTGGATTTCATAGTGTCAATGTTGCAAAAGAGAGCAGTTTTGAAAAAGGGAGGAAAGGAGAAGGAGGAGAGAATCTGTAAAAAAAAAAAAAAAAAAAAAAAAAAAAAAACAGGAGAAAGGAGAGATGTAGCAAGAAAGGTTTGGAAAGGAAGGAAGATGAAAATAAAAATAGCCAACAAAGAAAGCGTAGACAAGGAATGGCGTAGAGAAGGGTAACAGTTGCTACAAAAGTTACATTAGCAAGAGCGATGTCGTGTACAAAATAAGAAAAACATTGCTATCAACATAGCCAGTATAGGAGAAGTGTAGAAAGAAAGTTTTAGGGCAGAAAAGAGAAAAAAAATGCTGCCAGAAAATATGTGAACAACACAAGTGTTGCAAAAAAATGCAGGTAAAACGAAAGAACAGATACAACTGCTGGCTTGAAAGTGCTGAAGAGGAGATTATTTTGAAGTAAAGGATGCAAAAAGGTGTATTATGAAAGTAATAGAGAGAAAAGGGGAGGGAAACTACTGCCGAAAACATGGAGAGCAAAATATAAGTGAATAAACGGAAGGAGAAAAACTCCCACAAAAAACAAGTAAAGAAAAGGCTTATTAAGAAACTGTAGAGATGAGAAGAAAAAGTTGTGGGTAAAACAGAGGCAGACGTACAAACCAGACGTGTTAAGAACAGTGGAAAGGAGGGAGAAGAAAGAAATTATTGACGAAAAATAAAACAATGAAAGTAAAGAACCAAAATAAAACGAGAAGCGAAAAAATTAAATCGAGATATACCCCTGTTTAAAAAGGCGTAAAAGGGAGGTTATTAGAGAAAAACGAATAAAGAGTAGAGGAGAAAAGGCTAACTTAAAATAAAAAAGTGTGGAACTAAAAAGATGGCAAAGGAAAAGGAAATTAATGCAAAAAAAGCACGGTAAAAGAGAAAAGTTTTACCTAATGAGAGAAAGAGAAATAGATAGATAGATAGATAGATAGATAGAGAGAGAGAGAGAGAGTGAGAGAGAGACGAAGTAAAATAAAACCCTGACTGAGAGGGAGGATCTCAAGGGCTAATAATTAATCGGCTCTTGAGAAACTTTTAATGAAGGGAGTGATTTTTCCCTCGGCGCAAAAGGAAGGAAGTTTTTGGGTGGAATTGGAGACGTAAGTACACACACGTGTTTTGTGTAATTTGCTTAATACATATTTCTTTCTTTTGTTATGTAGGTACTTGAGAGAGAGAGAGAGAGAGAGAGAGAGAGAGAGAGAGAGAGAGAGAGATACAGTTTAGATGTGCATTCTCGGCAATAGTTTTAATCAAAACTAGATTAAACTGAAAATTAACTGCAGCTGATTAATAGTGCTAAAAATGTGTGTGGTATTCTCTTTGAAAATATCATAAGAAAAGAACTCTCTCTCTCTCTCTCTCTCTCTCTCTCTCTCTCTCTCTCTCTCTCTCTCTCTAAAAACTGTCTTAGCGGGGACATTCAGTTTTTTTTTTCTCATTTCTTTGCTCTTATTGGGCATGAATTTTGGTATTTTTTACTGATTATGCCGAGGTGTGTTATGTATTAAGTCATCATGGGTGAAGGTGCCCTGTACATGAAGAATAATACTATTAATAATTTTAACTAATTTACATTTCACTTGTGCATTATTAGCATTGATATTAGCCTTCTTCAGTTGCTTATTCTATTCTGTCTCATGTTAATCAGTTTTTAGTCAACCTGAAATTGAGTCATAGCGGCCAGAAAGACTTAATACTGGTAAAATTAAGCCTCTCATGGTAAGGACATCTCTAGTATTTTCTTCCATCTAACGCTAGACTCTCATGCCTCACTATCTGCTAAATTAATCATCCGGTGTTGGCTGGGAGAGAATATTGGGGTTGATTCGAGCCATGAGGGGGATAAACGCTTCCTCTGTCTCCATAAAGCTTAATGAAATCGTCTGTAAGGGGCCAAGAATAAATCTAAAAGTAGGTCATCGTATTGAAGGGTTTAGGGTCAAGACGGCTGGCAAATAGTAAAGTTACCAGAGATCTAATTGACCCCTATTCTCGTCAGTTGAAGAAGCTCCCTACTACCTTTTTCTAAACGATTCATTTTGCTTATTACATCATACTGTCCTCTCTTCTGTTACATGCATCCTTCCAATCTCGCCTTACTCTGCATAAATAATGTAGAAAACGGTGATAACCAGCCATATAAAAAATAAATAGCTGTGGAAAAGGTGTTAGGGAGTTCCTTAACCGACGAGAATGAGGGCCATAGTGTTACTCTAGATAAAATCGTCCGAGAGAAGAGAGAATACACTAAAAAGAGCAATCATCTCAGTGAAGGATTGGCAGCGAATCGTCTCGTTCCCATGTCATTTCGTAACACAGCCACTTTGTAACCATGTCATTTCGTACCTGTGTCGTTACGCGAATGAGATCTTTAATACTGAATTTGAAACTAAGACTAAACATAACTGCTTTGAGGTAAAACTTTGACATTGTTTCCCCTGCTTCTGACATTACTTTGTGGCCTGTCACCATTTAGTTCATGTGTATATAAAGCCTTTTTTTGTAAGTTAATCCATTTGAAGATGTGCAAACAGAACATTGCCTCGTAATAAAGCTGTATCATGTGGGTACAGAATTTAGCGGGTTTTTTTTTTTTTTTTTTTTTTTACGATAATAGGCCTCACCCACTCTACGGATTGTGCTTAGTATGTTTACCTTGTGTACTCCTTTGCTAAGTTCTGAAAAATATTATCGAAAAATGCAGAGATAAAATCTTCAGCATCTGGCATGAGTACGGTACAGGCAACAAGATAAAGTCACAGGCTCTGTGAGCTGGCGGCCAGATCTATGACCCAACTGAAGATAATGAAATGTAATTATTTGTATGAGACTGTGGACCGTAGTTATTCTGACAAAATGCACGTATTATGAATATTATTTAAGTCAATTATAGTTGACAATTCAGGAAGCTTTTTACAGCGGAATATTGTTTCAATCTGCCTACAAAATAATCAGTTTCCGATATCTGTTTGGATATCATAAGGTACGAGATGACGCTGGTATGAACAGGCATTGTTACGGAACATCTCAGCACTAAATGACACAGGTACGAAACGATTGTAAAGCGAAGGATTTATGCTTAAGAAGATTAGTCAATATGGAGGAGTCCCAGGCCTTGTAGTGCTGACCCGGTACAAGAGGCTAGAGCTGTAAAGTAGCTTACCTATTTACTTTTAATTTCTAGATGTTTATGTAGTTCCTGGAGGACCAACAGACCAAGTAATACGCATTAGCATTAAGAGAAAAAGCAGAAGGAAAGATGGGAAGAGATGAGGGAGTCATAAGACGTAAAAAAAAGAAAAAAAAAGAAGGGAAGAGCTGAGGGAGTCTAACGGAAAATTGAAGTATACTTGATTTTTCAGTATGTACTTAATTTGTGATTCTTTATTTGTGCATCATAAATAATAATAACGTTTATAAAAGGAAGAGGATATTTTGAAATACAAAATAACCTACAAGCCATCTTTTACTCAATTCCCTCTGAAGTGAGTTTATGGATACTTGTCCAACATTCTCCATAAAACAGTTGACGTCTCTTTTGTCTTGGACTTTTACACTCTGTATATCTTATCATGTCCAATTCATTCTATATTATGCCCCACCCTCTCCTGCGTCATTAGCCGATAATCTAGTGTCATCGATTTTTTCCTCTGAATAATAATTACTATTCTACACTCAGTTTTAATGCTGGATCCGTTTCATGGTTAGGATGTACCTCAAAATCAGCCACACCACATCACACCGCAAGCACCAGTAACCGATCTTGTAGTTAGTGCAACAAACAATCCTACTGTACCTCTACTGCCATCACCCTCACCATAAGCTTCCGCCACTAATATTCCAGTCACTCCTACCACAGCCACCATTACACCACACAACACCATAACTTTCAAGTAATGCAATTGTTAAGTTTACTACAGCTACTACCACACCACACCACACCACACCAGAGGTTCTTCTATTCAGCACAACAATTCCATCCATAACTACCACAATACACTACACCACAAACTGTTACAACCCTAGCAATTATTCCCATCACACCAACCGCAGCATACCACAGACCATCTCTGCTAGCTCTTATTACTATTCCAACAACCATTCCTGCCACAACTACCACAACGACCACACCACACCACGACCCCAGCACAACACAATGGCAACATCTGCGGCCTCGGAAGACTATATTTCTTTCGTAACTGGTAATATAACCCATGACAGCCCTCTCCCCTCCCCCCCAGACACCGCCCCCTCCCCTTCCCCCCAGACACCGCCCCCTCCCCTCCGACACCAACCCCCCTCCCCCTCACAGCAGGAAGTAACCTAGTTGGGTGTAGGTGTTTTTTTTTTTTTTTTTTTGGGGGGGGGCGACAGGATGTGTTTGTTTGTTTGATGGAGGGGAGGGGAGGGGTGGTGTGTGTGTGTGTGTGTGTGTGTGTGTGTGTGTGTGTGTGTGTGTGTGTGTGTGTGTGTCACAGGAGGTCATATATACAAGTATGTTAGTATACTGCCATAGCGGTGTAACTAAGTGGCAGTAAATACCCTCGTCATTTAGTGTACTCTCCCTCATACATCAGCCAAGATGTATGCAGGCACCAATTATTCTATCGGAAATTATGGGCCACGAACATAAATGCACAGTATAATTATAGTAAAGACCCTTGCCAGACAAGGTCTTAACTAAGGTAAATAGGTCTTCTAGCTGCAAGAATACAGTTAAGATGTCGTTGTACTGAGTGTGGTGTAGTGAGGTAGTCCCAATTTTCCTAAATTTTCCCAAAGCTTACCGTGTACTAACTAATCTAACCTCATATCAAGAACGCAACACATCTGCTACAGCACTGTCCTTTGTAAATATATTCATGCCCACCGACATCACTGAAGTCAATAATCACTGGTCCTACCACTCCCACATCCCGTTGCTCTTCAACCAAGAGAACGGGGAACGGAGGCCGCCGAAAAAGAAGAGGGTAAGTGGAGGGAAGAAAAAAGATGAAAGTGATGGAGGAGGGGGGGGGGTGATTCCGCACAGGGAAAGAGGAAAAAGAGAAGAGGAAAAGAATAAAGATGAGAAGATGAAATAAAAGGAAAGGGTGTTGCTGAGGAAGAAGAATAAATAGAGGAAAGGAAAAGAATAAAATACAGTTGCGTGTGGCGGAGAGGGAGACCCCGATGAGGAAAACAGGAAAGCGCGGGAGCGGGAAGAAGACAGGAAAAGAGAATGAGAAGGAAAGAAGAGAAGAGTAAGTAAAACTAGAGTGGGTGTAAAGAAGGACACCAAGGAGGAAGGGCGGAAGAGGAGGTGAGGGGAAAAAAAGGTAGAGCAAATCGTGTTGGAAAGGAGGACACCGATGAGAGAGGACGAAGAGGAGGAGGGAGAAAGAATATAGTAAAGAGTTGTGGAGAAGGGGACAGCTACGAGGACGAAAAGAAGGAGAGAAGAGATTAATAAAGAAACGCTGAGAGTGACAAAGCTAGAGACTCCGAGGAAGAAGAGGGAAGGGAAGAGTAAAGAAGAAGAGTAGAGAAAAGAAGACAAGAGTGACAGATTGGGAAATGAGAAAAACAGAATAAACCAAGAGTGGTAGAAAAGGTAAGACGAGAGGACGTGTGTATTAGTGCTGGTGCCCAGTTTGTGCCATGAAAGGAGTCTCGTATGTCGCCTTTTGTGTCGCTACAAGTTTGCCGCGGCCAGAGCTGAGGGGCACAAAATAGTCCACACTGGTGATGGAAGGGAGAGGAAAGTGATTAAAGGGAACGGTACTTGACTCTGTAGTATAATGAGAAGAATTTCTAGCATTTTATTGAGTTTTTTCTTTATGGGCACCTTGTCATGGAAAACAGTTCCAACTGGTGTGTCTTTCAGAGAGTATTTATACATTAAACATAACCGTTTTTCCAGGAACTTCCTCTTGTGCAGCATAACTAGCCTGCTCTTGCACTGCTTCTTCTTTATATATTCCCGTCGCCTTAAGCTTTCTCTCAGTCATCCATTTTTAATTATTTCCTCTCCGTCACATCTTTTCTTCCTCCCTCCTGTCTTTGTACATTCTTAACACTCCCATCTTTCTCACCTCCCCCCCACTCTGTCTATTTTCCTATCACTCCCACCCTTCTCTTCTCTCTTCCACACTATAAGTTTTCCCATCCCTTTCATCCTCCCCTTTCTGTACATTCAGTCTATTTTCCTGTTACTCCCATCTCTCTCTCCCCTCATCTCTCCGTTGTCTATTTTCCCATCACTCCATTCCTTCTTGTCTCCTTTTATTCCGTCTATTTTCCTATCACTGCCACCTTTCTCTTCTCCCTATACTCAGTCTCTTTTTTTGTCACTGTAATCCTTCTTGCCTTCCTCTGTTCTTCCTCCAGGCATCATTTCCTGTTTTTCCCGCCAGTTTTCCTTCGATCATCTCTTTCAGTTTCGTCCTTGGTCCCGGCATCTCCCTCCTTACCTCATTTTCACACACCGTTTCCTTCCCTCTTTTCATACCAGTTTTTTTTTTCCAGTTTCCCTTCATTCCCGAGTTTTTCTGCCTCTTCTTGTTTCTAATCTACATTTATTCTTCCTTCCTCGTTCCTTTTTCAGGCCACATTCTCACACATCTTTTTCCTTTGTTATTTGCATATTTCCCACCTTCCTTCTTTCCCATTTTTTCACACTGTCCCCTTTTTTTCGTCCCCTTATCCATTTCTTCCTCCTTCCTCGCCCCTCTTTCAGTCTTCTCTCTTCCTTTTCGTATTTTTGTTTCTTACTTAAATTTCTACGTGTTGTCTTCTCCAGATGTTAATCCTTTCACCACGATGGCCGGATATATAGTTTTCCCACTCTCAGATAATTGACTTAACTTAGGAGAGACGCACTACCAAGATATGTTAGTAGTTTCAGTATGTTAAGGCCTATTACATACAAGAATTTTTTGCAGAATTGATGATGTTAGCAGAGGTGCGTTCATTCGATAACTCTCAAAATCTTATGACTCAGTCTCAGCTGAGGAAAATCGTCTGGAGTTAGATGGAGTAGAGTACCAGAGTTGTCCCGACCAGGAAGATGATCTAAGGTATGGGTATTAACACTATCAGGCTATACTTGTCACGACCATGAGAATATCTCTGGCGGTAGAATTTACAATCAGATTTCTGTATTGACTCTCAGCTAAATAAAATAATGTGGCATTAACTGGAACGTCATAGGAGAGTTGCATCGAAAGTATTAACACTGTCATTCTTCTGCACTTCATTATAAGCTGATAAAAATCTCTCCATTAACTGAAACTAAATGACACCAGAGTTATCTCGACTTGGAGCGTGATAACTTCCAAGTATTATAGGGCTTTTAAACTCAGTCTCAGCTAAATAAACTGCATAACATTAGCTAGAATACATTACAGGAATTGTCCCGACCATTAGTGGGAAAATTACGAAGTGTATATTCAGGACAAACGGCAAAAATAATCGTCCTTTATCTTGAGGCAGGAAGGTAGCAGTAACAGTTCAGGAGAACTTCCATCTTATTTGTACACATTCTCAATTTTGAACATGTTGTGTTGTTCCCTTCCAAACAAAATATTACCCTCGTATTTTATCAATCCCAGCCCTTCCTCTCCCGTATCTCTTCCCTCTCTTTCCTCTTTCATAAACTCTTTTCATTTCCAGTATTGCTCGTTGCAGGCGAGGATTCTCCCCTCTCCCTTGGTATTCCCTCTTTATCATTAATTTTTTTTTATATTTCTCTTTTTAATTACGCGTTCCATCATTCCAGTCTTGTATTTTTTCATGTTTCCTGTCTACTGATAAACGCATTCACATAGATATATGTAATACGAATTTTCATTTACCTTTTTAGCCCTCTTTATGGTCGGGACAGTGCTAGATTGTTATTGCAGCTGTCATATTTTTCTGTGGCTGAGAAGTAATAAAAAATCATTTGTTTTTAAAAACAGTCTCTGATAGATTGACTTCCAAAAATAGCTTAGTTTTTAGCATATAGAACGATTTTTGGTCGCCCATAAAACGAAAGAAAAGAAAATTAGCCTTACACATGAAAAAGGTTGCTATAAAGGCACGCCTATATAGACGTAGTAGTAAGAAGAAAGATTTCACACTGTTGGTGTATGGAAAACAATGGGGCTAAATTTATGTAACAGTACTAACACACTCAATTTCCTGTCCCCGGTTTAACTTAAAAAAAAAAAAAAACATCGTAAGGTTAAGCCAGAACAGAATACGAGAGTTGCCTCGACCATGATGGAGTCACACCAAGACCTAGGGTCATATTCTCGTTAACTTACGGACATTTTTAGTTCCACTTCCATAAGGGCTTATCTTCCGTAACCACATTAACTCAATCTTCTGTGTTATAAAATTGTATTGTCCAAGGAGACTGTACACATTATTGCGATAAGATGGATTTCCTAAATAGAGGAGAATACGCACTGTAATCTAGAAACTTGGAAAGCCATATGCTATGTCTTCCTACGTTTCACTAAAAGTGTTGAGCAGATTGTTCATATTTAATTTTGTGTAGAAATTCAGCTGCCGCCCCATGACCCCCACAGAAAATGGTGTCACCATAAAGCCTCATAGCACGGGCTGGGAGGAGGGGGAGGAGGAGGAGGAGGAGGAAGAAGAAGAAGGAGGAAGTAGTAGAGGAGGAACATAAGAAGTATAAAAAGAGGAGAAGGAGAAGGAAGAAGGGCAAGAGAAGAAGGTCGGGGAAGGGGAGAAACGTTGGTGTTGGTAATGTAAAGGTTTTGTAAAGGGCAGAGTAGTAAATAGTGATAATGTTTAATATGTGAAAAAAAAAAAAATGAGTAACAAAATATGGTGTGTGATTTTGATAAATCTCCTCCAGTAACATCCAAATTTTCTTGCCGACTATAATTAACGTGGTAGAATAAATAAAGTAAAATTATATTCCTGGTTGTTCCGTTCTCCACGTTTGATTAAAGAGCATAACGTGCAACTGTGTAACTGTCGAACAGGTGTTATTGTGCCATGAATTCATGCTCCATTTCACTGGCAATATAGGTCACATACCGCTGTGTTTCCCTTGCATCATTCTGTTGCTCTCCCCCATTCCCATCTCTCTCTCTCTCTCTCCCTCTCTGACTTTGCTTAGTCCTCGATAAAAAATGAGAAAAGTTTGTGTGGAAGGACTTGCGCGACGAAGTGAGAGTCTAATTTTACCATCCCCTCCGAGAAACTTTCAATTTAGGTTTTTTGATCTGAGGTTTAAGAGAGGGTCGTCTTCATCTGAGCTCGGGGGACATTTTAGCACCTCTTCCTAAACGATATATTTACCACACTACATCTTATTATTCACTTGTATGTTATTTACAATGTTTATATTAGCGTAAATTGCAAAAAATAAAATAAGGGAACAGTTATTTCATGTCTGGGAAATTAATATTCTGTTCCAGCCAGCAGCGAACAATGGTTTTCAGCTAGGTGATTATATTAGCTAACACCAAATGATATTATTCATCTGTTTGTGCGTTACTGGAGTTGCAGGAAGTAAAAATACGACATAGAGAAAAATACTGATGAGTAAGAGGAACTAGAGAGCTTCCTTAGCTGAGAAGAATACGGGACAAACAATTGTAGGATAGTTTAAATGATGGGGTAAACGAAGTACATCCATTACCTCTTCACGTCCCTCATTCTCCTCCCCTCCATTCTCTCTCTCTCTCTCTCTCTCTCTCTCTCTCTCTCTCTCTCTCTCTCGCCAACACAGCAGTAAGGGAAGGCATGCAGACTGGGATGGCCCTATAAAAGTCATGGGATAATTGTACTCTATATTCAGTCACCAGAAGGAGGGTGGCCTTAGCCTGTCTCGTATTTATTTTATGCACACACACACGCACACACACACACACACACACACACACACACACACACACACACACACACACACACACACACACACACACACACACACACACACACACACACACACACACACACACACACACACACACACACACACACACACACACACACACACACACACACACACACACACACACACACACACACACACACACACACACACACACACACACACACACACACAAGCCTTCTTGTTTGTTACTGATGCAAGCGGCGTCAAATAAAGGTGATATAAATAACATACAAGAGAATGCAGAGATGAAATGTGGCATGGAAAATACATCGCTAACACAGAGGTGTTACGAAGACTCCTATCTGTCAGAACCTTGGGACTTTGATAAGCTAACAGTATTTTCACACACACACACACACACACACACACACACACACACACACACACACACACACACACACACACACACACACACACTCATATTTACACAGGCTATCCCAAAAGAGTTAAATGGTAAAGTCTCTCTCTCTCTCTCTCTCTCTCTCTCTCTCTCTCGCGATTGAAGCTTTCTTTTTTTTCTCTCTCTCACTTTTCTTCTGCACTGGTGGGAATTTGCTGCTGCCACTCTCAGCAAGGTTTTATGGTCAGCAGCAGGTCTTAAAGCACTAAAAGAGTGTGTGGTTTTCCTCGTGTAATCGTGGGCTCAAACATCCACTGGCTATTGCAGTGTCCTAATCGTCTACCTACTTCAGCAAACTGGTTATTACCAAACCCACTGCATGGATTCACAAACATACACGATGACCGCCTTCACAGTACTGCAAATATCTCATTTTATTTATTGACTTATTTATTTATATATTAATTACTTTTTGCAGGAAGGACAAGGAGAGTACAGAATCTCCCCATGTCTCTTGTTCTTCCTTAAAAAACAAATCGTAATTAGGAGAGGAAAATGTTCCTTTTATCACCATCATGACTGGTGTTGTCAAAACTCTTAATTCGATATCTTTTTTACTTTGTCCAGGACACTTGTAGGTTTTACGATAAAATTTGTGAGATTCTGTCATTGTCACATGCAAGTACACAACTTTACAGTTATGGCAAAAAGTTGTTCATCGCTTGCATCATATTACATGGACATATAATTGTTCACAAGTTGTTTTTGTCGCATAATAATGGTGTGGTGGTGGCACTCGTGGTAGAGAGGGAGGGTGATAGTGGGGAAGGGGGAAGGGATAAATTACTTATATCATTCAGTTTTTCTTTCCTTTTTGTCTCCTAAACCCTAACATTTCACACATGGTGGTATTTCCCCCTCTGCTGAGTGGGATACACTGCAAAAAGGTAATAGTATAGAGGATGGAAATGGTGAATGGATTTATTGACCGTGGATCAGAATACATATAATTCCATGGTCTAAAAGGAAATCAGCATGCAAAATAAATACTCGCCTCTGTCAATGTGCCCAATTAATCCACGTCATCATACATTATCAGTGATTTCAGCCTGGCCCGTGTGTGATCATTCATTCATTCCTCTCTCTCTCTCTCTCTCTCTCTCTCTCTCTCTCTCTCTCTCTCTCTCAGTCGGTCGCGCATTACCTGGCCTCTGCTGCTAGGAATAACATAAATATTTGTTTATTTACCAAGCAAAAACAATTTACATTATCATCAGAAATTAGATTACGATATTGGTTGTGAAGGATGGCAGCTTAAAAATAAATGGTAATTTTATGTATTTTTAATAAAGGCGGACGGGATAATTGTACGCATAATGATTTAGCATTAATAGTTTTAATGAAGTTTTTGTAATGCAATTTCTGGGTAAATAGGCGATCGTCATATTGCCAACAAGAAAGAAATTCATAGAGAACCCTTGAATTTATGGATGGAAATATGTTATTAGGAAGCCCGAGAAAATTTTTTATTTTTAACCCATGTTGTACACCAAACAACTTTCTTTTCCATCACCTCTATTGAGTTCCTCATTGTTAGAAAAGTCATCCGGTATCTCAGAAGACATGAGTTCATTTCCATGTTAAGGAAGAGAACAGATTATTGATTAGAATTTAGGTAAAACAGCCTTTACTGACTTTCCACAAGATCCACGGGCATTCTCTCTAGTGTTAGGATGCATTGGAGTGAGTTGAAAAAGCGACAGGTGTTTAAATAATGTTGAATTGTACCACAGGTGTGTAAAATAAGAACATAGGCACTTAACGCTACAACATACCTTGCTAGAATGCTGTTGTATGAGGTCATCTGCATTAAATATATCATTCCTCTTTTTCTTCCCGATTATATCAACCAGTCTTTACCATTATTCTTATTACACATAGCTCCTATGACTGACACAACTAACTGTAAGTGGTACGAGCTAGCTGTAAAAAAATATTAGTTCTAACGCTACCGTGAAAGATAAAATGGTATCAGTAATAGCGTTCACAGACCCCTATGCCTCACTTTTTGTTATCATATCGTCTGATAAAAACTCTTTCTTCGAGTTTTTTCCTTCTGGGCATTTTCGTTGATGTTATGATGTCATTCCCCTTCGTTATAATCTGCCGCTCATCTTGCCCTCTTTAACCCACCTCGCTCTGCCATTACTGTTATTAACTTGACTAATTAATCCCTCCGCACAGTCAACAAATTATCTCGCTTGCGTGATATTGCATGATAATATTATGTTTTCAGGTCCATGGAAATTACTCATCTGTTCTCTCCCTAAGTCCTTTACTCCTCCCTGCTTTTCCTTCTTCTCTTCTTCTCTGATCTTCCTCCTTGTGCTCGTCTCAACTTTTCCTGTATTTCCACTCTCTTCTTCCACCTCTTACTTTCCTCCTGCTCCTCCTCCTCCTCCTCCTCCTCCTTTGACGGATGTGGAACATTCCTAGAACTTGTATCAACATTCACCTGTCATTTATTTTTGTATTTATTTGTTTATTTATTGCTAGTAGCAGTACTAGTTGTATCCTCAGGTTCATCTGAGACGTGAATCAGTTGACTTTAGATGGAAATTACCCTTCTGCAGTCCATCGTCCTTCGGCTGGGGGATGGAGGAGACTGAAGATCGTTTGTATAACCAGGCAGCTCCACCGCCCGTTCATATCAGTGCCACCATACATAGTGTCCTTTTCCAGCGTCCCTTGGCGCAGTAAGTGGGATAAATACATAATAAACTGAAACATTCCCTGTCACTTGATAATGAACCAATCTTATCTTTGAAAATCGTGTTTATTGAGAAGGTACGACTACGTCTGCCCAACTTAGACCCGCTTCCGGCATGAACAGACACGGAACATGTGGTGGTTACATTTGAACAATGATCTGAGAAATCAAGACCCACCTATCTTTAGTGCAAGAATGATAGGAACATCATGAATACAGGAGAGATGGAATATGGAATAACCAAAAAAAAAATAAAAAAAAAAAAATAAATAAATCCAGTAATATTATGGGAAGAAGTACGACAGAAGCATGAGAATAATAACGCACTGAGAGAGAGGGCGACTCCTGGAGAGTGAGAAGGTGCAGAACAAATTATTCTTCACTACTCTTTGCCCAGGGCTTAAAAGATTATAACTAATTTGGCTGATCACCAACCGAGAGGCTTCCATTAATAAGCAGACAAGGAAGGCTGGAGAATTACGTCGAACTATCAGAAGGGCGGGTTGAAGAAAAGGAAAGAGTACAGTGATGATGAACGTTGTGAAAACACTGAGTGCTAAGGTTACCTGTGAAGGAAAACTTGATGACTAGCTTACTGAAAAAAAAGAAATGATGAATGCTGAAGAATAGTTGGAAAATAAATGAATGAAGTGAAGGAAAAGAGAATTTCAAAGCTAAACGATAACAAGGAGAATCCAAAGAGTGCAACAGCCACTCCAATTAATTGGTTTGAGGGTCGAACATTAGACCTTTCCCAGTGACCTTGACCTTGGACCAACTGTTCTCAAAACTGAATTAATTTTCATCCCTACCAGACCCTTAACCAAGTCTAGTCCAAATGAAATAAAAGCTGTCTGAGTTAACCTTGTCCTGTGATCTTGACTTTTGACCATTCCTTATAACCTTGACCTTTCCAAGCAGTTCTCCCCTCCCCCCTCTCTCTCTCTCTCTGTGCTTCCTTTTCTTCTACCTTTCGTCTTCCTCCTTTCTCCTCCTCTGCACCTTCCATTTTCCTTCCCACCTGTCACCCCAGGAAGATTGTCCTCTTTTCATTTCCTTGTCTGTCTTTATATATATTCCGTCCCCTCCTCCTTTCCTTCTTCTTAACCTTCTTGCTTTCCTTCTCATCTCTTTGACTCGTAGAATACTAACATTAATTATTGCCTACCCTAAAACAAAGGGTCTAGAAAGGACTATACTCTTTTCACCTAAAAATGGTCCAAGTTTTCGTTTTTTTTTTTTTTTTTTTTGCGACTAATTTCAGGTATATTCCGTGGCAGAATATGATTATGCTGCTGCACTACATTGTGAGTAGCAGTGTATTCTAGTGTTATTGTCATTAATACTCAGCATTCAAGGTTGAGAGGTGTCAGCTTTAGGCCAAGTTAGAATCAAAAGAATACAGTAGCTACATTACGGTTTGTTTTCCTTTATATTATATTGTACTCCCTTCTTCCAGCTCTTCCTTCTTTTCACTCTCACCATTTTCCTTTCCGCCTGTCTCCCCAAAGAGGAGTGTCCTCGCTCCATCTCCCTGTTTCTCTTTTTGCCTTCATTTCATTCCTTGCCTGCCACCACTCCATCTTGCTGCCACTTCCCCTCCCCACCCTTTACTTCACCTCTTCCTGGACCTCTCCATCTTCTCTGCAGGCACTATTGCTTTCTCGTGAGGAACATATATGCACAAGACCATTTTCATTATCTCAACGACGAAACTGTATTGCTCATCAGTTTGTCATTGGCACTAATTTGTGCGCTCGTGCACGCGTGTGTGCGTGCGTGCGTGTGTGTGTGCGTGCGTGCGTGAGTGTGTGTGTGTGTGTGTGTGTGTGTGTGTGTGTGTGTGTGTGTGTGTGTGTGTGTGTGTGTGTGTGTGTGTGTGTAGTTCTTACCCACTCAACAATTTTCGGTATCTTAATGACGGAAGTGTATTGTTCATCAGTCAGTAGGGTTCTGCTGTAGGAGTAATGTTTAGCGCTTCATCTAAAGGACATCAGTCTCTTTTCATTCTTGCTGCGTCAGGGTGATTGTATTCAATTTAGTTAATCATCCTAGCAGAGATATATTACCCTTTCATGCTCTCGTCCTGTATACCCACACTCACTAAAGTAGAGCGGCCATTATGCTTTGATCGGCGATCACGCGCGTGCGGGTGTCAACAAAAATACCTCAGACAGGTTTCATCCGATTTCAGCCAAACTTGGTGGGTGTGTTGAAAGACAGCCAGTGGGTTGGCCATTTTATCTGATTTTACTAGATCAAAATTCAGAATTACAGAATTAAGTAAAAGTTTTACCTTGCAAGGTCAGCTTCAACAATTTGTAATAGATTTCGACCAACTTTGGTGTAATGGTTGAGGCTTAGGCAAGTATGAAGAGACATGAGTTTAAAAACAGTATGTCAGAGATTAAGGTCACAGGTCGAGATCAAATTTCGACCCGTGTTTCTGCATATGAACAAAGTAACCAAGGCAGTTTTGGTTTGATTTGAACCAAACATGGTGGAACGATTGGCGATCAGCCAAGGGACTGACCAATTATTTTTGAGAACAATATATCAAAGATCACGGTCATATGGCAAGGCCACCTTATTTTTTCCCCACGATTATACCAAGCGTTTTAGGAGGGTTTAAGATATGGTAAGGACAAAGGAATTCTATTTTGATAACATCAGGCAATGGTTTAGGTCACGTAGAAAGGTCAAATGTCAAGGTCACAGCAAGGAACAATATCAGTTCAAATAGCCTTGATCCGCTTTAGATCAGACTTGGTGGAAGTATTAAGGATCAAGCAAGAATGGGGTAAACCTACCCTGAGAGCATTTTGTCTAAGTTAAGGTCAAAGGGCAAAGTCAAATATCTGACCCTCAGACCAATTTGTGGGAACAGGTATTGCACTCTCTAAGTGGCCTTTCTTCTATATTATTGTATTCCCGCTGACATTAGCTGACTTAATTCAGCACAGAGTGAGTCAGAAAAGCCGTGAGAGCCTCAAGGGAGAGAGAAATTATGTACAGTAGATTATTTCTCGGGAATTACTTTAACCTCCACCAAATGTTTCACATTGAGTAGGTATTCGATCCGGACACAGCATCACAACTGTGTTACTGACGATTTGCCTTTAAGTTAGTGGAATAAACTTTATTCCCTTTTTTTCACTTTCCTTTTCACTCTAGATTAATTGGAAAATGCTGTCAAAGTGAAGCTGATTTAAAAGATACAAAGACGTGTTCCTGATCTAAAGGACTTAAACAGAAATATGGAAAAAAAAATCTAATGAAGATACTCATGTGCATAGGAAGCCTTTTAGCTTACGAGTATATGGACCTTGTTGACCGTCCCCTCTTCCCCGACACCTGTGTTGATCCCTTCAGCCCGAGAACGTATTATGTACAGTGTGGACCATATAAAACGCTCCTCTCCTATCCCACTGGGGGGTTCAGTTAGTTTTGAGTTAGCGTTATCACCGTCTTCCCTGCTGGTCTCCAATGGAGTGCTATTTAGGAACCACCGATATTACGTTCTTCCTGCAGAGCGGATGATCTAATGGAATTCTTGGCGACTTCTTTGAATGAAGGAGTTAATGAAGGCTATACTAAATCCCTCCAAATTGAAGTCCCCTCTAAGCTGAATCAGAACTCGAGGTAGCAAAAACAATGTAAAAAGAGGCAACTCCGAACTGAATGAGTTAAGCGAAAGTTGACAAAGCTGGGCAACCACGGTGGAGAGTGATGTTAGTGACTCTCTCTCTCTCTCTCTCTCTCTCTCTCTTAGTGCATTCCCTAACTGAGTACTTTTTTGCAGGTTGATTTCTAAAGGAATATCGCATTACACCCCAACTCGGGAGCACCCTCAGCTATGTCGCCGAATGTGAGTTAAAAATACTTATAATATGCCCCTTTTTCTTTAACTTGCCCCAGAATTGCCACCTATCCATCTTGAATGCTGAGGCACGACAGTAGATTTGCAATTAAGTATAACGATGGTTACGAAAAAGTGGAGCAGATATAAAGCCGTGTTATTGTCTTTTTCTGCGACTGAGCTAAGTAAAATAAGCTTCACAAGGATGAGAATCTGGGCCAAGTGAAGGTGAAAAGGAGTATATTACTGCATACGTCTTTAGGAATTGAAATAAGTGTATTGTGTAAAATTGTCTGTTACGATGTTTGAGATGTTATTGAGCAAATAGGTTGGCTAGGTGGTTGTTGAAAATACATAGCCCTTCTTCCTCCCCCCCTTCTCTCTCTCTCTCTCTCTCTCTCTCTCTCTCTCTCTCACTCACTTGTATTTCTTCAACGGTGTATTGTACAATAAATGGGCTGTATTGTACGTCACTTTGGAGGGTTTTAGTATCTCTTCATTAACTATTTACTTTGCGTACTGCTGCGCCTCAGTGTTAGCCTCTTGTTTGTCACTGATGAAAATTATTCGGATATGAAAGCCTTATAAGCGGCATATAAGGGAATGTTAGGATACCGGTACAATGTGCAGAATAAATCGGTAAGGAAAAGGTACTTCGAAATCTCTTATGCCACCTAGAATACTGCCACGATATACTGTCGAGTAAATGGGGCATTGGAACCTCGTGAGGCTGTGAGAATATGACTAGAAAACTGAAAATATTTGTCAATCTTTCGGACAAGCATAAATGGTTTGTCATTAGTGTTCACTAAAGAAATATTACATTGCTTCCCCTCTCAGATTCACTGATAATTATTTGTAAAGATATTTTCCTGACAATGCGGATTCTCTGAGAGTTGGAAAGGGCATGATTAGTGTTAAGTAAAGAGTTAGAATTTAGGCACTCCTATAGTTCTGGCAGATTTATTTACGTTTTGTTTTCAGTATATTATATCGCTGCAAACTTTACTTTGCAGAAAGTCATATTAAGGAATATCTGTCTATAGCCAGACGCCTTAATCCAGTAATGGGTGGCCCAAAACAAATCGCCATTGTGTCACCCTGTCCTCCACCATTAGGCCGCCACTCCCTCCATCAAAGAATGAACCAGAGTAATATTTTAGTCAAAGTTTCCGAGACGACTTGTGCCGCCTCTGGTGCATGTCCATCTCCCTGAGAGTGTACATCCATCTCAGACCAATACCAACTAGTCCCAAACTACCCTCCAACTCACTCCAGACTTTCTTCGAACTTAGCCCACCTGCGTATTGGTTAGGCAAACTTAGGTAATAGACACTGTCATTTTATGACATGGGTGGATTCATGTTTATCATATCTGTGTGGGAGTAATATCACAATAGACAGGAAACAATGTTTTGTACGTTTACTAATGTCGGTATGAAGAACCGGGGATATTAGGCCTACCTTTGTTGGCAAGGGAACACCCTTGATTTTTCTACAAAACGTGTATATATATATATATATATATATATATATATATATATATATATATATATATATATATATATATATATATAACACAATACGCTCCAGTTCAGCTCATTATCATTCCCTATCTTCCCAAAAATGTTCTGTGGCTCTGTCAGTCCCTTTCACTTGCATTTATTCACTTAAGGATTATTCAGGCGAGATGTGGAGAAGACAGAGAGAGGCCATGAATACATTATATCCTTTTATTTCCGTCAGATCCTCCTCGCTGTTTGTTGCTCCTCCTTCTACCTCTTATTGTTTCCTCTTCGTCGTATTCTCTGTTTTCTGTTTTATTATCTCCTATCTTTTCTTTTTTTCCTTCCCTTCTTGCAGCATTCCCATTCGTTCCTCCTCTCCTTCTCCTCTTCCTCTCTTATTCCATCCTCTCCCTCCTATTCTTTCCTCTCCCTCTTATTCTCTCTTTTCTTATCCTTTTTCGCTCCCTCCTTTTTTTTTTTTTTTTTTTTTTTTTGGCCCATTTCTCTGCCTGTCCTGCCCAGATTGCGTCTTTCCCATCTCTTCAGTCGCTTTCCTTTTATTTCACAACATTTTAACTGATTTGGTGATAATGGAAATAGTTTGCTTTCAGTTGAATTAAGATTACACAGAAGGTAAGCGAGGAGAAGCTGAGAAAGGTACACGTGAATGAGGAAAGAAACGTGAGTGTTAGGCTTCATCCTCCTTACGGCAGAGACTTTCACATTTTTGAAGTTTCTTCCCGTAGCTCAGTGGCTGAAGAAAACATTATTACATTCCCTTTCATGGCACTTCATCGTGACTAGCATCATATTGTGTTAATTACTTGTTACAGCTAAGTATTCCCAATGGAAATATGTCAATTTAAGGTCAAGTTAAGGTGGACGGAATATAGTATAGGAATGGAAGATCTACAGAGAGTATTACAAAAGGACCATATTGCCCTGTTATAAATTTTAGGCCAAGTTACAGTGTATAAGATGGAGGGGTGTGATGGAGTGTTAGACAAATAAGGGTGATGTGAAGTGAAAAGAGGGCAGCCTGATGGCGGGGAGAAGGTGGCTTGGATGCATGTTGTTTATGGACAGCCTTTCCGGGATTAAAGCGTCAACTTACAGAGCGTAAGTGGATATAATGCTTAGAACAGAGCAAAGGAGACGAGAGCGTAGGGCAGACCACAGGCGCACACTCTTACCCTGTTGTATGGTATTTACCTATCAGAGAAAAAGCCGCGCAACTGAAGTGACACCGTGCAGAATTTAAGGACACCTGAATAATAAGTTGAGGGTAAAAGTCCCTTAAATAATGTCCTGCGTGGATAAGCATTGCATAGTGGTACTTCAGAGCTGAGACTCGTTAGGTAGTTACTTATAACTGAATTACGAAATTCACATAGTTTTTCTGTACTAAGAGTGTGCTTATTCAACTGCTTTCCAACTCAGGTTAGATGAAATCATTATTTGTTATGATGTGTGCATGTGTACTTGTGTGTGTGCATATTTTAGTCTGCCTCCGAGCTTGTTTTCGCGCGTTTGTGAACACACATTTTAAAGGTAGCCCTAACTTTACCTGGCAATGCAGATGAATTATTAAAAGCTCACTCTCTAAGGTTAAGGTGAAGATAAAGTTGAATTACGCAACTAGTACACTTCCAACTAACAACAATGTGGATACAATAAAAGAGAAACTTGGTCAGAACATATCTGGAGTCAACTATTTACTGCTGTGATTAGGCATGAATGGCCAGCAGAGTTGTGTTGGTGTTATCTTTTACCATCACATTTACTTGAATTTATACTCAGTTATGATTAAAGTTTACAATTACTCCACGTCCAGACGAGCCTAGGGCAACAAGAACAACAACGCATTGTCTGGTTCTGGGTTGCTTACATGCTGCTGTTGGTGCCCCACTGACCTCACATTTGCTGATGGATGGTTTTGTTTTTGCTGCTGGCGACCTCACAACATGTTCTGTCACCGTTTGTCACAGGGGTGAACAGGGAAGGTCCCATGATGGCATTTGGCAGGTGAGAGGTGGGGTGATGGAGAAAGAATTAATTATTATAGGAAAAGAGTGTGATGACCATGATAACCATAAGTGATCAAAAGGGATTTGGGAGGTGGGGCGGGGTGTACGATGTGTCATTTCGGAAACAGAATAGGATGAAGTGGGGCGATGAGGGTAGGATAGAGTATGGATTAGATATTACAAGGAAGGAGGGGGCAGGTGGTGTAAGATAGGGAAAGAATGAGGGATTACAGGGAAAGAGTTGGTGCAATGGATAGGGTTGAGAGGTGGAGCTGGGATGAGGGAGAAAGGTTTAGGCATTATATTAAGAGAGAGGGTAGGCTCAGCTTGGAGGTGGTACGATAAAGGAGAAAGAGTGGGTCGGTATAGCGAAAAAGTGGGTGCGATAGTGGGGTTAGGAAGATGATGGAATACAGAAAACTTGAGCTGTTAGGGAGAAATTGGATCTCTTGCTGGGGTTTTGGAGGCGCAGTAACGAGGTGCGACATGTTAGATAGTTATATTGTAGTTCAGTAATGAAGCTGGTGTATGTAGCAGGAGTATGTACGAAGTGGTGCGTTATATATGGTATGATACAGTATAAGCGGAGTGATGTTACTTTATTCATGGTTATATAGGAGTTAATGTGTTGCTGTAGGATTAATGTGTGTAACTGAGTGGTATATATTGCAGTTGATGTGCAATAATGTGTTATATATGGCAAGTAATGTGCGGTGGTGAGGCAATGCGTGATGGTAGATTTAAGTTCTGTTCTAATAACTTTATCCATAACAGAAATCTTTTACGGTTTAAAAGTTAAATTAGCATCAACTAATCTGATGATGGACTACACAGTGCGGCGATCGTGGGAGTAACAGAGGAGGCAGGATTCTCCGTACAGCCTCATTAGTTAAAATAAAATATTTCTCGAAATCAGTTCAACTATGCTGAGAGTAAATTAAATGAGCGTCAAAACAAATAAACTGTTATTAAGTGCTGCATAACTTATATATATAATATTTCCAAATTTACAATTAAATTTTTTGTAGGTTTCACTACTTTTTACTCAGCCTAACAAGAAATGAAGTATATGATTCAAAGTTTGCTAACTTAAAAGTGATTGAATCATGAATGAAACGATGCATTATGACAATGAAAGCCAACACATTTTGCCCACTCAAGTGTACTGACTATTTTTAGTGATTTTAGTATCAGTATATTTGTATCCATTTTTTGCCTTACCTGAAACCCTAATTCCTCCATTATAACCACGTTTACCTTTAATGACATCGCTCTCGTTCTCTCAAATCTCCCTCCTACAAGTCTTCCTACTTTACTTGTTTTCATGCTTTTCACTTCCTCTTCATCCCTCAGACTCTCTACAACTACCACCGTTATCGTCTTTTTTTGCCTCCTGACTCCTCACCCTCCTCTTCCTCCTTCCTCAAATTAACCCTGTTCATTAAGACTTTCTCTCTGTTCCACCATTAACTTTTTCACTTTTCCATTTCTGACCTCTTCACCCTTCTCTTCACTCAAACTCTTCCCCCTCCCTGAGACTCTGATTCCTTCACCGTTTGCCTTCATTTCCTTTTTTCGGCTCCTTCTCATTCTTCATTTCCTTCCTTTCCCTCAGCGTTGCTGTTTTTTCTGTTTTCCTCCTCCACTTTCCTCTTCTCTCCGATCCTCCTTCCTGCTACTTTGATGCTTCTGTCCTTCTTCTCCTCTTCCTATCATCTTCCTCCTCTTCGTCTTTCTCTCAACCTCCCCATCTTCTCTTAGATTCTTATTCGTCCATCTTAATATCTTTACTCTCTCTGGTTCTCTCTTCTTCTTTACTCCCCCTCTTCCCTTCCTCTTGTTTTCCTCCTCTTCCTCTTATCTTTCCCCCTCCCCTTTTCCACAACAATATCCTAACTTGTTGAGGATGCAAATTAAAACTTTGTGAGAAATGTGGTGCTGGAAATAGCTGCATATATTAACGTTCCTTATTAACTGCCTGTGTCATGTGTGGGTGGACGTAAGTGTATTTGCTCCTTCACTACTGGAAGGGGGGACGGAGATTCTTTTTTAATTCTTCTTTTACCATGACGTCATACCAAGGCTTAACTAAGCTGGTACATGACGGTTTTATATAAGTTCAGTGGTATCTTTATGGCCCAGGATGCGGTTTACTTCATTGGGTGGCAACCCTGTAAGCAAAAAGGAGCATCCAGAGACTGCAACACCTGCGCCCACCAATCCGTTTACGGGCCTAATATTTGACTTGTTCCCTTCACTTTGACCTTCGATAGATTACTCTGAAAATCGAATGATTCGTTCTTGCCTAATCCTTAACACTTTCACTAACGTTAGGTCTTATTAGATCTTTGCATTCACGTTTACGCAGTAAGCTGCAAACACTGACTCCTGGCTAAAGAAGACGCTTAAAAATAATGCATACTGCATGCACGACCGAATTTCCGCATATAGGCTACTCCATTATACGTGCTCTGCATTTGATGCAGTGAATGAATGCTTGATTAATGAGCTTTCATAGATGATCTGCCGGTTTATTAGTGCCTGACTTTCCTCTTAATTTTCTCTATTCTGTTATTTCTTTACACACACAAAAAAATGGCTACTCTAATGTCCGTATCCATGACTGATTTTTATCTTAATGAGTGGCCGATACTTGATTTTGCTGCTTTTTAGTTCCACTGGAATATATTAGCCAAAGATTAATCAGCTGTGTGAGTATTCCAGTTTGAATGTAAGTTCTGGCAGCATAATTGTAGTATGTTACCGGTACACAAATATATGTGACTCGCTTCTCAACCCTTGTGTGGCCGTATAGAACTGATGTCAAAATTATTATTATGGATGATGTACCAGGCATGTGTTAGAAGTGCTTAAAGAAACATAGTTGTAAATACCACTTCCAACAATATTTACGGTATTAATTGATGGGCTCCAGTGTTAAGCCAGAAAACTAAATCCAGCTTATCTGTTTTTCTTTTAAAGTTTTCTGCGAATATCCGCAATCACGCAGCTGAAGAGTAAACGTCTTAATTATCTCTTTAGCCCCTTCAATACCGTGACGGCTGTGTATTTTATTCTAGCTGCGCCTGACAATGTTTGATTTGCTTAGGAGAGCCCCCAGGAAGTGTAGGGGTCACTCAAGGCTGTTTCTGATCCTTCCAACTCGAAAAATCCATCGTAAGCTGAAAAAGAGTAGTCAGGTGATTGGAAGAATTATTTGAAAAAGACGTCCTTGGGCTGAATGAGATAAAAAAAAACAGAAGTACATAATATGTATCATGTTTATTGTGTGTAGTACTATAAAATAAGTAATTCCTAACATTCCTTTGCAATTCAGCAAATATATAATTAATTTGAGCAATAAATAGCTTTCCCAGTCGCTCAGGTGCAGAACTGGTAAATTTTGAAGCCACCTTCCACATTGCCATATCTCCTAATGTAGTACGAATTCGTCGTTCATGTGTAATGTGGACTAATTTGCCCCTGCATGTTCGTTCTATTTTGCTCTGAATCCCATTTTAAAAGAACAGATATATATCTTTAAGTACACGTGACCATCCACATACTCGACCCCAATCACCAACAGCACATAAGCGAAACGGCCAATGCTCTATTCGTGATACTGAAACGAACCGTTAGACTTTTGGAAACTACAAGAGCTCAAGGGCGGGAGTGGAAGCCGCCACAAAAATGTTGTCCCATACACAGTATCCAAACATTCTCGCCCCTGTCTCGTGGTTCTTAAGGCTGACATTCCCTTGCACTTTCCAGGCCACTGCAACGGCCGCCAGAAATTGTGGCACAAGTTAAAACTGTATCTTTTAACTTTATTTGGGGTAAAGTGAGATGGTATTCTTAAATCTGGAGCCATTAAGAAACAAAGAGGTAATTTTACCCCGGAATGAGGTTACTTGGGAAAGCTTTTGTATAAACTTTGGGGTAATTCTTTCATCCAAGACGCTTACTGTACAAGAACTAAGATTATAAATGGTACATAACGTTCTTTTAATTCCTTTGCCCCAATGCCATATTCTACATTTAAATATATTCACCATTAAACGATTTTGTTTAATGAAGGGCGAGATTCTATTTGTGAAAGGGTTTGTAAAGACTATATCTAGCTCCTCCATTCAGAAAATCCTCTCCAACGGTGAGGAAAATCATGTGAGAAGAGTAGGGGAAAAAAAAAGCTACTGAGATCAAAGGCTTGATCTCTTAACCATGATGGCATCTGAGTTAATGGTTAATTATTTTTCACTCAAGTACCTTTGAAATCCTTGAATTAGACGAGATGATTATTGTTTCCTTTTGTTAGAATACGTTCCTCCTGACGGGCTTAGTGAAGGTTGTATGTGACCAGTTTAGTTAAAAAAATCGAGCTGAATAAAATCATCTGAAGTTAATAAGAATAAAATATATATAACGTCTCTATTAATATCTGATATCACTAAAACACTATATAAAGCTGTGGAGGGTAATACGGAACTGAAAGTACGAGATGCAGCCTTCGTTAACCGCTCCTTATTTTTATGAATAAGTTTGTCAGGTGGAACACTGTGTAATTTGAAGAAATATATAAGTTCTAGATGTGAAGCTTCAGGGCCCTTCGATTAATGCCCTTCGTGTGGTGTGGAGAGGTGAGTTTGTTTGGGCTGGTGTGAGGGGTTGGCGTGGAAAGGTGAGTTTGTATGGTCTGGTGCGAGAGACTGATGTGGGAAAGTGAGTTTGTGTGATGTGGTGTGAGAGACTGATGTGGGAAGGTGAGTTTGTATGGATGGCAGTAGAAGCTAGTATGGAAAAGTGAATTTCTGTAGTCTGATGTGGGAGGCTGGTGTGGTGTGGTGTGGCATCGTGAAAGTCGGTAAAGTCTACAGAAACAATGCACTTCGTTTCCTAAAGTCACCAGTGAGAGATCGACCCAGAGTTGATGCGCGTCTAAAACTTGTAACTGTTGCGATCGAGGCTGATATTTATTAGCCTATGACAGTAACATTACGTCTGCATATGTAAAGGACAGATATATTACAAATCATAGAAAAACAGAGCAAGGATATTAGTTTGTCACGCAACTAAACACTTACAGTAGACATGAATTTTCTCTATATGTTACGGACGGCATAATCAGTCTTAGCACTGTCTACCGTGCATCTTTTTCTGCTTTACATAGCATTTTTCATACGTTACAGTGTCTGCATTTTACGACTTTTAATATCATTGTTGATTGTTAATTTCACGAAAAAGTCAAAATGTATAAGCTCGTCTCACCAGCAGACTGAGCCGTCCTTGGAGCACGGAAGATGGAAACGAGCAGTACAGGTTCATCATACATTTGGCTGCTAAATAATTCCTGGTGCTGGAAACGACGTCTACCGTACATGTGGTAACATTGATGTACTTGTCTGGTTATCCAAACATCCAAAAAGGTTCCTTCCTATTTTCTGAAAGGAGGATGGGAGACTGTTGGAGAAGGGTAACTTATGGCTGTAAACGACTGAGCTCACGTTTCACATGAGCCTGGAACAGCAGCAAAAGCAGCAGCAGTAGTACATTCCGAAGACGTGTTGAGAACAATAAACTAATGGCGTTTCGGATCCAGTTATGAAAGTCTATCTATCTATCTATCTATTGCCAGACGCCATAATCCCTTAAGGGGTGGCTATTTGACTTTGAGAAATTTGTTTTACAGGGAGGGGCACTAACCCTCCATCAACCCACTTGTTGACATGTAGGGAGCATGTATGGTTTGGTTATATGGTTACCACCCAGCGTTGTAAATGGTTTCTTGGCTTACAGGAAATCATTTGGCTTGTCACTCAATGTAAAGCCACCTGTAAAGGAAAGAAAAGCAATAAGAAGTGACAGGAAAGATGGGAGAAATAGGAAGAGAGGAGGACAGGCACAGAAAAGAATGATAAAGGCTATGGAGGAAGTAGGCAGCACTACATCAAGTGAGTGGATGATAGTCACCACCACCTACCACGATACAGAAATAAACTGGTAAGAAAGATGCCTGGATGTTTCCCCAGCCAGTGGGATTATGACATTCTTTTATTTAGTCACACTTGTGTAGGAGCTGACTAGCGTGGGCCAGCTGGTCTATTGTAATATAGTACTGGTATTTCTTTGATGGGTGAAGGGAGGTTGGGAAACTATAAAATATAAAGGTGGAACCGGCAAAGGCCTGAGGTAAATAAATATGGAGGTAACTGGAGTGAGGTAAAGAATTTAATAATGCTGATCCAAGAGTAGCCCCATACAGCAAGAGAATTGGGCACTACTTGAAAAGTATAACTAAAGAAGGTTTAAGGTGTTGCAAACACCATATAAATGAAGGAAAAGAGGAGACATGATTATACTATATATTATATGTGCTATATAAATGCATATCAGGGAAGGAGAAAATAGACATAAATAAGTATATAACCTATGGGGATGCATCAGCAAGAGGACACTGCAAAAAAACTGCATAAAGAGAGAGGCAATAAAGACGTAAGGAAATTTAGTTTCCCAAATAGGGCAATTGGTCAGTGGAATGCACTACCGGATGAAAGTGTGTGCCAAAACAATTCATAAATTTAAGGATATATATGATGAAAATGGTTTAAGACACGGGACAGTACGACTCATTCCTGTAAAGATACAATTAGGTAAACACACACACACACACACACACACACACACACACACACACACACACACACACACACACACACACACACACACACACACACACACACACACACACACACACACGTTCACAAACACAGACACAGACACAGATACAAAGACAACCTAACACAGAACCACACCAGCATCCCACCACACCTCCAAACACACAGCCACAGCTCTGCACAGCGTCGCCTCCATGGACACACACCATTCCTCCACAAAAATACACACTCCTCTGCAAATCCAAACCTCCACACGTACCCCTGCCTTCACCTACGTAACCCCAACCTCACCTTCACACACGTAGTTCCACCTGAACACACGTAGCCCCACATTCACTCATTCATACACGATAACATCTTCACAAACATCGATTCATCAACACATACATATCCTTAACTCGACACAAAAGTTCTATTTCTATACACATAGCCATATCTTTAAATACATCTAGTTATCCCTGAACGCATTAGGCCTCTCCGTCCCATACAGAACTGCACTTACACACATGAAGATCCAGCTAAGACACAGCCATGTCTCCATACACACAGCCACACATACACACAAGAGAGAGAGAGAGAGAGAGAGAGAGAGAGAGAGAGAGAGAGTAAAAATATTTCCTTACAGTGCACATGTTACACACCCCTAAATAAACACACACACACACACACACACACACACACACACACACACACACACACACACAAAGTTATACGTGTACACAGAACAGGCGAAACTTGGAATGTGACATCCGTAGACTGTCAGACAGCAAAATTTCTTAGCGAATTTATGGCCGATCGAAAGTTAGGTTAGGTCACTTTGGGCAGGGTTTGGTCTGATTAGGTAATTTTTGGTTGGGTTGGCTTCAGTTCGACTAGATATAGACGGATTAGGTTAGATTGCTTTAGAATACGTCGGTTTTGATAGGTTTTGGGTTGGGTTTTATTTGGTTGGGTTAGGCTGGGTTAGGTTCGGTTTGATTAGGTCATTTGAGGCTTGACTGGGTTGGGTTAGGTCGGGTATGGTACGGTTAAGTGAGACTGTGTAGGATTAGGTAGGGTTAGATGCGGTTAGGCTGCTTCAAAATAGGTTAGGTTAGGTATGGGGAGGTTACGTGAGATTGTGAGGTTAAATACAATTAGATTACTTTAGGTGAGGTTAAGCTAGATTAGGTTGGGTTGATTGAAGTTGGATTAGGTCATTCGAGGTTAGGCAGGGTTCAATTCGAGCAAATATTGAAAATTTAGGTGAGACTTGGCTAAATTAAATAGGTTTAGATGTGATTAGGTTGGTTTGAGTTAGGTGAAGTTGAAATATGACAGATATGGGTAGGATTAATGAGATTAGTACAGATTAGATATGGTTAGGAGGGATTTCACTAGCACCGGCCACCGTAAATGAAAGTCAAAGTTGAAATTAGTGTAGGATCATTGATGTGGAATCCTCAGTACCAGAGTCCGAATTAGTTAACGCAAGTTAATCGAGGTTTAATTGAATGTGTCCGATACTGGATCTGAGGCTATTTTGCGAAAGTCTTAAGCGGTTCAGAGTACCGAGATGTGGTAAATTGGTTATGGCGAAATCAGGATTGTATGTGTTTTATAACTAAAAATTGTGCGATTATGTGGACATTAACACTTTTAAAATAGTTCGTTTACCTTAACCTGGCCCAGATTTTCGTCCTTTTGTAACTTATTTCACGTAGCTGCGTGGGAGAAAAGGGCAATGCTGTAACTCTGCATCGTCAATACAGGACTTCTTTGTAACTGGCATCATATTCTAACGATATTCGCTTGCTGCAGCTCGGCATTCACCTATGACCTACATAAATAAAATTAGTCCACCGCCTAACGATTATATTCTTTCAGCTGACAGACGATTTCATTCAGCTTAGGAGAAACCTCTTGTGATAAAAGGGACAACAGACTACTCTCGTCCCTTCAATGTGAGAGGATCTTTTGTTGGCTGACTCTTCTCGTCTGGCAATAGGAAGAATAAACCGTAATGGACATGACTGTAGTGAGATAATTAACGCTGAACTATTACAGAAAATCCATTCCAACTGATTTTTTTTTTTTCTCAGTATATTCATTGTATATCTCCTTACTTTCCCTTTTGCATTTTCTGTCTTCACTTTCGTCACTGTCTGTCTGTCTCTGTCTCTGTCTCAGTCTGTCTGTCTGTCTGTCTCTGTCTCTGTCTCAGTCTGTCTGTCTGTCTGTCTCTGTCTCTGTCTCAGTCTGTCTGTCTGTCTCTGTCTCTGTCTCAGTCTGTCTGTCTGTCTGTCTGTCTGTCTGTCTCTGTCTCTGTCTCAGTCTGTCTGTCTGTCTGTCTGTCTCTCTCTCTCTCTGTCTCTCTGTCTGTCTCTGTCTCTGTCTCTCTCTCTCTCTCTCTCTCTCTAGCTCTTCGTTTCCTCTTTGTTTCTTATTCTCTTTCTATTCCCAGTTCATAGCCTCTCAAAGCTACCCTTTTCCAGTTTCTTTGCTCTAAATCTCTTTGGTTCCTCTACTCCTTTATTCTCTCTGTTCCTCTCTTCCCTCCCCATTCCAACTCTTCTGCCTTTCCTACCATAGTTCCTTTATTTAACCCCTGCACCGCTAGGGTTTCTCTCGAATTGCACTAAATCGCCAGGTGTCGACCTCAATAAAACCCTAAGCTGTATCAGTTGCTATGGAAGAATTACTCAAGATAGTTTTCGACGTTACTTTGAGGATGTCTCGTCTTTCCCTGGATTAAAAAAAAATTCATAGTCTTAGCAATAGCACACAGTGTTATCGGCACTCGAAATTGCTTTGTGAAGTCTTTGTTTGCTAGAATTTCTCACAATTGCACAAAATCTTTTGGTGTTACTTTGAAATTAGGAGCCAGTGCAGCAGCGGAATCAAAAGTGTTAACCTGGCACTCTTCCCTGCACATGGCGTGGCACTGAGTACGTGAATCAGATGACGTAATTCTATGTTGCTTTACTTATACAGTACTTTCAAACAAGTTAATTTATCTCGGGAAAGATTTCTTCTGGTTAAGGGGTTATTTAAATCTATACCTAATTCATCAAGTTCGAGATGTCTCACACTACACGAATACCAAATTGCATGGCATGCGTTTTAAAATTCATTCTCGAATGATTTGGATATACCATAAGTACAATTCTGTTTTTGCTGTTTCGCAGGAAATTTCTATTTGTATATAGGCAGAAAAATCAATACTGAGGTAAATAACGAGTTTTTAGTAGAGCCCTGCAAATATATATATATATATATATATATATATATATATATATATATATATATATATATATATATATATATATATATATATATATATATATATATATATATATATATGATGAGAGCCTGACATACAGTTACCAGCTACAGTTTCACTATTTTTTTACAGCAAATTCAAAAGGTTACTGACAGAAAGACTACCACACCAGGGTATGGTTAATTATAACAAGAATCGTGGCCGCAGATGTCACATTTTGAAATAATTAATGATATAGATGCATAGTTTTGTTAAAATCATATGAAACGTGCATACTCAATAACTCAATAATAATAATAAAAATGGCAATACCTAATATAGTACTTATATGGATACTTACTGAAAGATAGTGAAACTAGTAGATGAAAGAATCGGAAAGTAGTGAAAAAACAAAAGATTTCCTAAAATGGTAGAAAGTAGTGAGAAGTAGTGGAAAGCAACAAAAAGTGCCTGAAGTGGTTTAAATGCAGAATAGCAGTGAACGTATCTAACAGTGTCTGATAATGACGGGAAGTACAGGGAACTAGCAGAAAATACCAAACAACGCCTGATGTGGTTGAAAATAGAGGGAAAACAGTGAAAGTACCCAAGTTTATATAATGGTGGAAATAGCAGGAAAATGGTGGAAAGCTCCAAAAAACTGTATGGGGTAGTCGAAAGCACGTGAAATTAGTTAAAAGTGCCCAAAATACAGTAGTGCCTGTAGTGGAGGAAAGAACAAGAAGGTAGTGAAAGTACCTAGGAACGCCAAAAATGGGAGAAAGTACCAGAAAACAGTGAAAGTGCCAAAGGCTGCATAAAGTGAAAGCATAAAAGTACGGTGAAAAGTACCTAAAGATCTACGGAGAAGTACTGAAAATCATTGGCACTTTTTTCTTTAACCCTCCCTCGCCAGATAATTAGCAACATCATCTTAACGACTCAGCTGTAACAAAAGCATAACAGAAAAATGCAAATATAAAGTCTTATGCTTAAACTTTAAATCACAAAGAGGGATGCAAACCCTTAATTATTAAAGGTAATGTGTGGAACGCCTGCGGTTATTAGGAATGGTCAGTCTGCATCCCAAATTTCAGAACGCCGTCAGCAACAATTTAGGAAGGCTAAATACTTCCCATCATCATCACGTTCTTCAAAAATCATCAGAAAAATTTCAGGGTTTGCATTCCACTTTGTGGTTTCAAGCTTAAACATACGACCCCATATTAGAGCATTTGCGAATAGTAGCTACACGTTAAATGACAAACCCCAGTTAGCACTCTCACCCACAACAGTGACGCTCAGTCACCTGTGTATCGATGAGATAATTGTTTCTCGTTCATTACAGAAGACTGACCTGGTTTTAATACTACCAGCTTTATATCCCCGATCAGTCCACTGTAGCATCCTATTAATTTGAATGAAAAAAAAAAGAATATATATATATATATATATACCGTACATAACTTTCGAGAAATAATCACGAATGATCGATTTCCAAAGTGTGTGTGTGTGTGTGTGTGTGTGTGTGTGTGTGTGTGTGATAAAAGCTTGTTGGTCCATGTAGATTCGGTCAAATAATCAATGAGATGTTTTCTGCATTGATGTGTATTTCCTTTTCCGTTATAATCATTTTAAAATAAAGCATATTATTTCTTTTAAATGTTTTCTGTATAAACTGCAGCCTTTATCTACGAGAAGTTTATAATTCTCTCTCCACTGCACTTCATCATGTAGCACAGAAATTAGATCTCATAATCAAAATGCTCTGCGATTAGAATATATTATCGCTGTTGGTGCTGGTTGTGGTTGATTCATATCACACAACAGCAAACTGTTGCGTTTTGATGAAGGGATTTCTTCGTGTAGGTGTGTGTGTAAATAACTGCCTCTGACGGAATGTAGAAATTAGTTATAAAACTGTACTGGCTCCCTTCAGTGTTCAATCCTTATTCCATTTGTTCATCCCTCCCCTCACTTCCTATGTCAACATTTCCGTTTCATCCTCTCCCATTTCGATTTTTCCTTAGCCTCATCCTCTCACTCACTCAGCCAGATCATCTCACTAATAAACCTTCATTCTTATCACTTCTGTTTATATGGCTTCTCAGTTTTCCTTTTTCATTTCCTCTGCCTTCTATATCATTTCATCTTCTTCCTTGTTGAATCGGTAGAGAGGTAGTCTGCAGTCTTAATGGACCCAGGTTCGAATCCCCGCTGAGGAAGGGAAAATTAAAAGGATTTGAATTTCATAAAGCAGGCTTTATTGATCTACCGGAAGACCCGCGGACGTCATAAAAATATCCCCGCTAATACCAGGACATCAGTCCTGTATGAGACAGCCTTAGCATGTATTCGGTAATGACGGTGGATGTTAGCACCACCCCAGAGTCGGACACATAAAAAAAAAAAATGTCTTCTGTTTCACTCACACACACTCACACATTTACTCCACCAAACCCTGTCAATAGTAGGCACTTACTCATTCTGTTTCTCTTACATGTCCAGTCGGTTTCCGTTCTCCATGTTATTTTTCTTTCCTGCACTCCCTACCCACTCATTCTTGGTTTCCCTCACAGTTGCTGTCTCTCCCTCCCACGCCACTCTCTCACTCACCCAACCATTTCACCTCACTAATGTGCCGTCACTCTCACAAGTTCCCTTTCAGTTTCCTTCCTCTCTCTCTCCGCCTTCCCTTTTCTCTTCTTGTTTCCCTATCCTTTGGTTTTGCTAGCACTAACTTTCTCTCTCTTACTGCAGGATTGCTCACTTAGACAGTCCATATTGCTAGTATGTCTCGCTCTCACCTTTTCTCAAAAGTGCCTTCTTAGTTTTCTTTCCTAGCTTCCTTTTCCATTTCTCCTCTTCCATGCTCCATTTCCCTCACTCAGTCACTTTCTGATTCAACTGTCGGTTCAAATACTTACTCCATCCAGCTCAATAATATTCACCCACTCTCCTCTTCTCTCATATCTTTCCTGTTTCAACCACCAATCCGTGCATATGTAAAAACCGTTTACTCGTTCTTTTATCTGCACTACTTCATACATACTTTTCTTGTGGGTCCAGCCCTTCACCTAAATTCCTGTGTCAGCTCTCCTAACTGATTCACTACTACACACCATCACTCACTACTCGTCCTATCCAGCGCTGCGTCACATCGAGATTCAATATCAGGGACTCTGTTTTCGTTTCGTTCTTTTCTGTGTATTTGCTTTCTTCCATGTAAATAAAACATATTGATTTCTTTTCTTACATTCGATGCTGTGTTTTTTGAACTTTTAGGATCAAGAGCACCATCAAACATAGATTTTTTATTTCTTTTTTAAGGAGTACTTTTGATTCATAGATATGTATGCACGTATCTATGCAGTATCTATTATTTCTGTATCTATATATCTAAATGTGTATGTATAGGTAGACAGATACAGATAGATACTGATACGTGTTTTCACGAGTTGTTATTACGAGCGGATGTACAGTTGTACTAGTGATACATCATTGCTGGTCAAAACAATAACGTTTAGCATGCACGACCAAAGCAAACAATGTCTTCCGTCCAAAACCAAATGTTGACCTCGGCCAGTTCTTCATAGTGCAAGGAAGTCACATAAAAGATCGTAGTTGCTGATGGTGAAGCTCTTGGTATTCTGACCTTATTGCCTCTAATGACACACGGCCTGGCTAAAGCACCTGTTAATTAAACAGATGATAGATTCAAGCAGCTATTAATCTCCTTGATCACATGAACAACAACCAGAGACGGAGGTATTTTCGAAGCGTCTCTCTCTCATTAGCTGGAGAGAAATGGACGACATCTAGTTGACTGTGTGCCCTTGCTGTGAAAGGAGGCGATTGAATGGAAGGCGATTGATGGATGACTCAGTTCCATCAAGGTTGTCCACCGGGTCACTCGGTCTGCGTCATTCAGAGCCTCTATTCAGTCACAGTTGTTCAGATCAGTGTTTGCTGTAACACGTTGACTGCGATGAGGTTCAGTGAGCTGGAGACAATCGTTCAGAAGAAACTGGAACATAACACAAAATTCTTTTTTTTTTTTCGGAACAGAGCTTAATCGTCATAGTTTTTAACATTTTTGGTGCTCTGTGTTTGTCGTGAATATTGTAAAATAGTCTGACTTTAGCAAATGCAAAGTAGGTGGCTATATTCGGAGTGTAATTATCTATAAACAGAAAATAAAAACGGATATAGAGTTGCAGTATGTCTTTTATTAGAGAGTTTGAAAGTGTTACATCCAGGTAGGAAGTACACCAGAGAAGAACAAAAGATAAGCACTTTCGTAGACTTAGAAGGAATTTAATCTAGTCACCCATGAAGTGCCCTGCATTAATTTGAAGTTGAATAGCACACCACTGTTTTCTGCAGAGGCGTAGGCGTAATACTTAGAGGGAACATAGGAGGAGATTGTGATTATGAATGCATTTAACTCCATCACTCCTACGACACGTTTTACTTTCGTTTTTGCTGTTCTACACAATGTTATTGTGATTAAGAGTGAGTTTTCGAGATGGAGGGGTTAAATATCGTCTTCCTCACCTCACTTCCTTTATATATATTACATATAAATATGTATGTTTATATAATGCATATTCATATAATTGTATATATATACATATATGTATACCGTGTATACATACAGGAAAGAGAGAGAGAGAGAGAGAGAGAGAGAGAGAGAGAGAGAGAGAGAGAGAGATTATTTTTCATGACCAGATAGACAAATATATTGAGCTGGGAGCGAGTTGTACGACTAGGACAGTGTTAAGATTGTCATTATTAATTCTAGTTTGACCGAAACAACTGTTGCATTTTACTGCAGCTAACAGACATTATTTTATTTAGGTGAGAGAAAATAACAGCCTGAAAGAGTTAATTTGTTATGGAGACATGTAAACTGAAAAGCAGAGCAATGTTAGTAGCGATGTTTGCTGTATCTGTGTGAAGCCTCCCTGATGATCAATTACGTCACTGGCCTTGTGAAGTTTCAAGGCAATTGCCAATTCAGTTGGACGCTATTCCCAAACGGCATCTCCAGGCCTCTTCCTATTAACCTGAGACAGCAAAAGCAAGGCACAAGTTTGGCTTCATACAGCGTGCATGGTGTGTGTGTGTGTGTGTGTGTGTGTGTGTGTGTGTGTGTGTGTGTGTGTGTGAGACAAAAAATCATTGCTTAGTAGCAAAAATATACTATAAAAATGTGTCGTGATGGTAAGTAGGATAGGAGGGAAAAACGCTCATTTACTGAGGAACACATAATCAGCAAACGCTTTCCACAACAGGTGTAATTAAAAGCAATGTAAAGAAATATGACAAAAGGATATGAATAAACCGTGACGAAATCCACTAATAGTTCCTCCACACTAAGGAAGCAGATATATATTTTTTGTAACTTGTTTTTAGTAGCTATGTGGCAATATACGACTAACCTTGTGGCTCTACATCCTTTCTACAACAGTTTTTCGCTACTAGAACCATAATTGTTCTGTAACGAATGTTTTGATACAGCTCAGCCCTCAATCTGGAGAGATCGCAGTTTTAATCCAAGTTAATACTTTTAGGCCCATGATGACTTTTTGTTCTAATTGTGCTGTCTACAGACGATATTTTCTTGCTTAAGCATGATTTTTAAAAATCTATAGGCGGTAGCTTTTTGCCTTCAGTATGGTTCATTCACCTTATATTGACAATGATTTTCATAATTTTCCAGTTTATTACGCGAAGCTTATCAACAAAAAAAGACCATGCTATATCTCTCGTATCATTTTCATAACACTTCATTGTGACTAATTGAATGTTCTGGTGCTGATCTCTTATCACAGCTGTAAGGAATTGTCATACTGCAGTCAGGAAAATTTGATGTTTTATCATGAGCAAAATGCACTCTGTATGTGTCTGTCTGGTCGTGTAGTCACCCGTCTTTCTGTCTCTTCGTCTGTCTGCCTGTCTGTTTGTGTCCACTTATGTTTATGTGTACGTGTTTTTCCTTTCTGTGGTCGTCCCTCTGTGTGTGCGTACATCTAGCCTGTATGCCTTTCTGTGTGTCCCGACAGTGACAGAACAGGTAACATGACCTCCAAGTGACTTGCAGCAAATCCCTCTTCTTCGTCCCTTTCATAATGGATGGAACACTTGGTTATTTGACTGAAGCTTATTCCAGGAGATTTTGTTCAACTGAGAGGTATCCTAACAGTCATACACCCTAGAAACTGTCTCGAAGGCATTTTTTTTTTTCTACAATCGGTATTTCTGTGAAATACTTTCAGTTCAGTTCGAGGCATATGCTGGAAGTCCAAAAATTAACAATCATGTAAATAATCAGGGCGTCTTTTGGAAGACAAAGATACTTGTGCTAATCATGCCCCCACACACTCATTGATCCATGAGTAATCTTGGAGGTACTGAACAGTATCATGGCCTCATCCAGGACACGGCCCATTTACTCTGGCTTTACGACGTTCACAACTGCCTGATTATCTTGGTGATTGCCCTTTTATGACGCCTTGGAGATGATAAAGGTTTCTCAAATATCCCCAAACACGAGGAAGGAAAAAATCAGAATGAATTATTTGTGCCCTTTCACTCTTCTTTCTTTCTTTTTTTTATAAAAAGTAAGAACTTAAGGCTGAAAGCCTGAAACACTTATTCATTCCAAAGAACACAGAACAAAGCGAAATCCAGATTCACCAGATGTTTAGTTTTATTTCGTTTAAAACACAAGAACTCATAGGCAATGGGAAAGACCGAATAAAAAAGACAGTTCCAAAGCTGACTAGCTGCATATATAGAAGACTGAAAATCCCAATTTACTCCTGCATTAGAGGTGGACGGAAACGGGGTGAGAACGTATTGGTAGAATGGTGCTGTGTGCCCGTCGCAGTTGGAGTGGAGTGAAAGAGACTTGGCAGTGGCAAAAGAATTATTTTTGGCAGTCTAACTTCCAGCTGAATTAACTTGTCTGACTGTAGCCTGAATAGAATACTAGAGTTGTCCAGACCAGGAAAAAATTAAAAAGAGTCAGTGAGGACAGAGCTGGGATATCTATGTTGGTCCAGAGAGGAGGAATGCATACCCGACCAACTAACCTGACGAACCAACCCGACGGACTAACTCGGCAGCAAAAGGCCCTGATTGCGGTGGCTGAGGGGCGGCATGCTGAAGAGGGGCACTGGGGTGATGCTAGTAATGCTGGGGTGAAGGTGGGGAGAGGTGAAGATGAGCGTGTGTAGGTTGTGTGGATATTGAGGGTGTGTGGGGTGTGAGTAAGGATGGTGTGACTGTGGGGAGGGGTGCGTGTGTGTGGATGGTGCGAAGGTAGGGAAACGTGTATGTAGGTAGGGATGGGTGTGTGTGAATAGTATGAGTGTCGGGAGAAGTATATATGGGAAGGAGTATGAGTGTGTGTGCTTGGGTGAAGCTAGTGAGGAGGTGAATGTGCGTGAGTGTGGGTGAGTGGAAATGAAGCAAAAATGGTCAGGGTGTGTGTGTGTGTGTGGGGGGGGGGGGGGGTGTTTATTGGAGCAGTGTGTGAGCGGTTTAATTGTGCTGACAGAGTGGGTGAGGTGCTCATATGCATGTCAAATTTCAGCTGGTGAGGTTACGACAACATGCATGAATGGAAACTTAATCTCCCGACTGTGAAGATGCGTGAATTTGGTTAGTGTGTTGGTGTGTAGGTGGAGCAATGAGAGGATGTGTGACTTGCTATCCCTCACAATATGGTGGCTTTCCAGTGTATTCTCATTACTGTTTAGCTTAGATTGACCACTCTACTGAAGGCTATATCTAATTTTTTCTCTTCGACATGAGTCTCCTATCCCGAGTAAAATCGTCTGGTCATACTAAGAACAAGTCATGAATGACGTCCTCGAGTTGAGGGAATTGAAAGTGTGGATTTTAAAACTTCTTAGTGTTGTAAAATTGTGTGTGCATTGTGGCAAAGTTGCAGCGGCGGTGTTAGTGAACATTGGACGGCGAGATGGTAATTTTGTAATAACAGTGATTCCTATAGTTTTTTTTCACAACGAGTATATATTACTGAGCAAATGTGAAGGAATGTTAGTAGTATGGATGTGGGTTGTGAAAATTCAAATGAGCAGATAAAACAAGAAATAAGTAAATAAATTAATAAGAATGGAAGTAGAAAGTATGCAAGGTTTGGAAATAAGAAATTGATAAGCTATATTCAATCAATCGGCAGGTTTAAAGAACATTTAGTATTATGGAGTGTAAAAAAGAAACCGAACTTGAGTGCAAAATGGGAGGAAATTATGGCAAAGGTTGTGAAAAGTAGGAGAAATGATAAAAAAGCAAACTAATGTTGGGATTTTGACGGGATTAATTCAGTGTGGGGAAAAAGTTTTGGATGCAAGGTGAATTGGATTAGTTGGGCGTGAAAATATGTTAATAGGAAAACCAGGTGATGGTGGGGGTTGGAGGAGAGTGTATATTGAGATCTAGTGTGCTTAAATATATATATATATATATATATATATATATATATATATATACAGAGAGAGAGAGAGAGAGAGAGAGAGAGAGAGAGAGAGAGAGAGACTCTGCCTCATTACTGCTGAATCGAGAACAGGAGGATCATTGAAGTAGATGTACTCATTATGTAATTGTTGTGTGTGTGTGTGTGTGTGTGTGTGTGTGTGTGTGTGTATGTCTGTGACTTAACCTCTTTATTGCTCAGACTTCAATGGACTGAAGAAAATCGTCAAGCCAGTGTCCCTACATGTCATCATCATCTTCTGATGATCATCATTGTGTCATAATCATCATCATCATCATCATCATCATCATAATCATAGGGAAGTCTCCTATTGGCAGAGAATGGAAGTTACTCCAGAGAGTTGCTAAAGCCTGTTAGGATTTTTCTCAGTTGAACAAAATCAAGTTTAAGGCATAAAACGAATCTGTCAATAACATACCTAAATTGTGCAACCAGTGAAGGAAAAGGGATAACAGTTGTTGCTTAACCTCCACACCACGTTCATACAAATTCTACGTATTGTGGTACTTCCTGCAACTTCTATTCAGCTTGCAAAGGACATCAGTGCTATGAAAGATTAAAGTGTAAGCTCATTTACATCTCCGATACGGAACGCCAGTTTGTCCGTACTGTATGGAGTATGTTGCTATGAGTCACGAGTGATTTTATTCAACGGAAGATGAGGACAGAAGAAGAAACGCTACAGTTGGATTAATTTCTTCAAGATAACGTAATTTATATACTGTATTTTATTATCTTCATGGCGATCTTATTCATCTCATGGACTTTTCGAAATGGAAAGACTATATAAATATTCCTCTTCTAACCAGCGCTTCAACTACACCTACCTAGCACTGACCCCCCTTCAGTCTGATGACGTACGTTATATATATTGCCTCTTATTGTTGTTACCTTTGTAGGGCGATTTTCTCAGGTCAGAGAGAGGTTTTTACAACTGGAGTTAGTGCTGTAATAAATTAGGTATGAGATGGATTCCTTTCATGGCAGAAGTTAATTTCCCCTCGTGGCCAGGGCGATAAGATTTCTTCTGAGAGCAAAGCACACACACACACACACACACACACACACACACACACACACACACACACACACACTACTACACACACACACACACACACACACACACAATTACACAGAGGTAATCTAGATGATGATGATAGTAATAATAATAATATATAATAATAATAATATTATTATTATTATTATTATTATTATTATGTAATTACTACTATTATTATCATCATCATCATCATCATCATATTATTATTATTATTATTATTATTATTATGATAAAAATGTTTAGAATATGGCACCATTCAACCAACACCCCCAAAGTGTATACACATGTTGAATGGGCTGCTGAGATTTTATTAAACTATCTATTATGAATTTCGTGTTTGTTGGACTCTGGCTTCAATGGTGGAAGCCTCTAGACGTGAAAAATGGCCATTGACCCTGACTACATACAGCTGTTATTTTTTAGTACCCACCTCTCTCTATTCCTTGTCTCCACCCCCTCCCCCAATCCCGTCGTCTGTACTCTCTCTCTCTCTCTCTCTCTCTCTCTCTCTCTCTCTCTCAAAACCATTACCACCTGCTGCTCCTAACACTTCCGATATCGGCATTCTCCACCACTACGTCAAGCCGCCATAATATCTCTCTCAGATCACCTTCTGTCTCACGTGGGTCCTCTCCTTTCTTCACCTTCACTCACCCTGTTGGCGGCAGCAGATGGTAGACTGGTTAGCATTATCCAGGGTTATAACTCGAAGGACCCGAGTTCGACTTTCTTCTGTCATACCGGTGAAATCTGTTTTTCCTCCCTTTTATTCTGCTCACACGGTGCTTTAAGGCTAGAGGGACTCCTTCACTACCAGTGACGCCAGTGTGGGCACCTTCCTGTTTCGTGGTTTCTTTTGTAAACGATCCTCACCCCACTCCATACTGCCTGAGAAGAGGATGGTACTTGCTGAGAAGGGAGAACTGAGCTCTGGCAGTCCACCCGATTCATGTTTTGGTGGGTTTGGAGCCGGAATAATTGCAAAAAACCTGATCACCCAATTGTATGATAATAATAATAATAATGATGATGATAATGATAATAATAATAATAATAATAATAATAATAATAATAATAATAATAATAATAATAATAATAATAATAATAATAAAAACAATGATGATGACGATGATGATGATGATGATGATGATGATAATAATAATAATAATAAAAATAATAATAATAATAATAAAAACAATGATGGTGATGATAATATACCCCTCGATCTCCACCATCCCTTTCCCATACCTTCCACCTTTCCTGTCACGCCAATATTACACTCCCATCTCAAGCCTCTTTTCCCTCCGTATATCTAATCCTATCATCTTTCCATCATCACCTCCTCAGCTTCATCTTTCTTCTTCCGGAGACGTTTAACCTTGGCTGTTTCATATTCCTTTACTCACTGTTTTCATCTTTATATTGTTCTCTCTTCCAGGTTTCTTGTAATCTCTATGGAATGCTGTTGTTTTTTTTAATCACTGTTTTTTTGCTTTTACCATATTTTTTCCTCTGTGAGACAGCGCAATTATGCAAGGTCACGGACAGAAGTTCTTCTGTTATTCAAGTGTGTCTTCACTTATATCATGTCCGTGAATTCCCTCCGTGAAACATAGTAGGTGCGGACGCTCACCATCCACTCACTTGATGTAGTGCTGGTCTCACCCGTCTGCCCTTTCCTCTCCTTCTTGCCTTCCATCCTCTTCTGTCTATCTTTCCTTCATTCTTTCCTCGTCCTTCTGCCTACGGGTGACTTTACACTCCCTTTTCTGTCTTTCTTTCCTTTCCTCTTCGTTCTGCCTGTGTGTGACTCTGCACTGAGTGACAAGCCAAATGGTTTCCTGAAAACCAGGAAACCATTTACTACGCTGGGTGGTAACCATATAACCAAATCATAGCGCCTGGTGGTTTAGTGGGTAATTAAGTCTCTCCAGTCGGACTGAGCCGGTGAAGGTTTATATCCAAGGGCTTTTTGTGTGTGTGTGTGTGTGTGTGTGTGTGTGTGTGTGTGTGTGTGTGTGTGTGTGTCCGACTCTGGGCATAGGCTTCACAGCCTGCTATCAAGGCACAGCAGTCCTCCTACATACCATACACCTCTACATGTCACCACTTCGGCGCTAACACCCACCGTCCTTATTGAATACATGCTAGGGCTGTATCATACAGGACTGGTGTATTGGTATTAGCGAGGGTATTTTTACGACATGTCGGCGGGGTTTATTGCTCACGTAATGCCACTCAGGGATGAGTGAGGCTGGTCACTCTCATCTTAAATGTCAGGACCAATTTGCCTAGCCCCGGGTTCCTACGCTCCTTATGAGGCAACGTAGGGTTGGGTGATGGATGGATGGATGAAACAACAAAAAATGTTACCTATGGGAAGAGAAACATACCAGATCTCTCTCAGCTTGATAATATAAACCAGAAGAGGATATGAGAATTAGACAGGTGAAATACCAAGTGAACTTTGTCCGCGAACGTCCACTTGTTATTGGGTTTTGACTTTTACCTTGGGCTTTTATTCCCCTCACACTGTTTTCTGCCACTTTTTCCACTGGGTTCTAGCAAAATCTGTTTCACTCAGCCTCCCTTTTCCCTTCCCTTTTCTACATCTTAAGTTGATTTTGCCTTCTACACCCATGTTGTTCTTACCTTAGCTCCTTCTCTTCCACCTCTCCCTCCCTAATTTTCCATCTTTTTCTCTTCCTTCCTCCCTCATTCTTATATTTCCTCCTTTCCTTCTTCCCTTCCGGCTCAGCTTCACTTGATCTTATATTGCTGTACCCTTTCCTCCCTAATCACAGCTTTTTTCACTTTTCATACTCCTCATTCCTTCCTATTCTTCCCCCCTTTCTCTCTCCTTTTTCTGTCCCCTCTCTCTCTGCCTTTTCCGCTTAAGTAATTTCAGTCTTTGTTTCCAGCCCTCACTCCTGCCCTTTCACCATGCGCACTGCTTCGTACTCTCCCTATTCTCTTTCCTTCCCTTATTCCCACTGCCCATCCTCCTTTATACTCTTGCTCCTTACAGATTTTGTTTTTATTTCGTTTGTTTCGGCCTCCTGTGTCTGTGTTATTCCTACCTACCATCCTTCCTTCCCTTCCACCTTTCCCTCTATCCCTTCCTACCTTCACTTATTCTTATTTTCCTTAGCTCTTTCCCTTCCTCCCCCCCTGCCTGTTGCCAAATGTCTCTTCTTATTCCAACCCCCCCAACCTTTCTTATTGTTTCTCCTTTTCTTACCCTCCTTATTCTCCTATTCCCCTCCTCTCCTTCCTATTCTCCCTAAGTTCCTCCCTCCCTGCCTGTTGTCTATCGTCTTTGTGAACTCAGCCACAAACGTCAACAATTTCCTCTTTGCCTGGTAGTTTAAGGTATACAGATGTCCCTTTCTTAACCTCATCTGATAGGCACTTTACTGTCCTCAATACTCAACCATTCGTTTCACCCCAACTTTCTTCCTTTGCTTGATAATCCTTGTCTCTTTTTTTCTTCTTTCTCTTCGTGCCTCTTCTTTTTCCACTTTCTCTTCTTTCTGTTGTCTTATTCTTTCATTCAGTCACTTCCCACCCGTTAACTCTTTTCTTTCTCCACCTTTCTTTTATAGTCCCTCCTCCTCTTTTTTTTCCTCTCCTCTTCCTCCTATTTTCTCTTCACAATATTTCTGTCTTTTTTCTTCGCTTTTTTTTTCTTGTCCCTTTTCCATTATTGTCTCATTTTTCTTTCTTAAAGTTGTTTTATTTTCCTTCTTCTTTGTCTTGCCGCTCCCATTGCCAGCTTTCCTTATTCTCGTTTTCTTCTTCTTTTTCTTTCTCTCCTTCCATTTCGTTTTCTATTTTTACACCTGAATTCTTCCCCTCCGGGTTTTGCCTCTTCTTTCCATCTTTCTTTTTCTTTTTCTTTTCTTCCCCTTACGTTTTTCTTTTAGTTAACTGCTTTTTCCTCTTCTTCCCCCCCCCTTTCTTTTTCTTAATCATCCACTTTAGCTACTTCCTCCGTTCTCCATTTTCTCGCACTTCTTAGCTTTTCGCTTCCTCTCCTCTCTCTCTCTCTCCACTTACTCCCTCTTCCGACTTCGTCTTCTTTCTTTCCTCTGCATTCTTTTAATCATTTATTTTCTGTCTTCAATTTCTCCTTTACATTTTCTCTTTGTTATTTCTGTAGTTTCCTCAGGGCCCGTTTCTCTGGTTCTCACTTTTTGTTTTTTTCAATGACTGTTTCCTTTCCAGTTTCTATATTTTTCTTTCTCTTCTCCATTCCTCTCTTCTTCTTCTTCTTCTTTCTCTCTTCTCTTCACGTCCCGTCTCTTATTCTAGTCTCTCTCTCTCTCTCTCTCTCTCTCTCTCTCTCTCTCTCTCTCTGTTAAGTATGCAAGTAAAAGTGCGCTACTTGTTTTTTCCACTTGGACTCTCCCTGCCTGTTCCCTGCCCCTCATTACCATTACTGCCTCTTGCCTCCCATTTACTCCCCTCCTTCCCTTTGCCTTTGTCTCCCTCCTTCCTCCCATTCTCTACCTCCTCCCTGCCATTCCCCTATCCCCTTTCCTCCTCCTTTCATCTCCTTTTCCTTGCTTCCTCTTCCTCTCTCTCTTCTCCTCCTCCTCCCTTCCTGCTCTCTCTCCATCCATTTCCCTGCTCCTCCTCCGGTTCCGTCTCTATCTCCCCCTACCCTTCCATTTTCCTATCCAGGATTTTTGTAATTCATCCTTCCCTAGTGATTCTTCCTTCTCCTTGCTGTCTTCTCTGCCTCCTCCCTTCCCTTATCTAACGCCTCCTTTCCCTTTCACTTCCCTCTTTCTATCCTCTTTTCTCAACCTCTTCCTTCCCGTTCGTTTTTCCTTCCTTTTCTCCTTCTTCTACCTCCCTCCCTCCCTGTCATTTTTCTTCTTTTATCTCCTATTATCTCTTTTCTCCTGAAGTCACTTCTTTTTCCTCCCTTTCTCTACCTCTTCTTCGTTCCCTTTCATTGTACTCTTTCCATCTCGTTCTCTACCTCTTCGGTCCCATTCA